>NC_054558.1:7622297-7912297 GCF_017654505.1 Polyodon spathula
AGAGGAAAGTGGCTGGCTCGTGGGTTCAGAGGATGCCTGCTAAACTCTCAGTTCAGAAAAAAGAAAATAAAAAGGCAATAACTTTGTATATATATTTTATTTTATTCTGGTATAAAGTTACATTACATCTGGAAAACACATCATAGCAAATTAAGGCCAGCAGACACAGACAGTAAGTCAAAGTCTTTTTTTTATCCTTTTCTTTTAAGGGGCCTTTTACACAGCAGCCAGCAGGTCGGTTATCATTTTTTTCCCGCTGAGTGAAAACATCTCGAAATGTGTTTTTCCATGTGTAAAAAAAAAAAAAATTTAAAAATAAATAAAGAAAGCCTAGGTTAGTTAAATTAAATTAGCAGGCCGGTTAAACTAATGGGAGAGAGTCCTTTAGAACAACAAACACCAAGTTTTCAAACGTCCCCAGATTTTAAAATGATATTGCTAGCTGAGGTAAGCGGATATTTTGTTTGTTTGTGCTGAGATTTCTCTCGGAGGCCAACTGACACAGAAACATTCCTCAGTGAATGAATGTAGGATCTGGGCTCGCTGTGTGTGGCTAATTAAAGCCACATTCTTGAAGTTCATCCTTCTCAAAACTTTCTATAAGCGGTCCTATAGAGGAAACATCAGCAGTGTATTAAATAACTTTGGATGCTCTTCCAAAGGCAGGTACGTTACCTACTGTACAAGTCATTATGCTGCATTATGAAAACGGTTATATATTTTATTACAACGATAAGTCACAGAGTAATGCCCACTCTATCCCAGCCTCGTCACCTGAATGTCTTGGGCTGTCCGTGATATTAATGCCTTATCCAATGTAACTAACGTTATGTTTTCATGGAACACCCTTGTAGTCCCAGGCTTGTCAGCATGTGTAGTCATTGAGCTTTTAACTTTATCTCATCAACTGGGGTCTGAATCTGTAAAGACAGTGCCTCCCACAACACTGCTCCCCTCAACGATGGGCTGCAGCTGATCTGTGAGATGCAGGTCACGGCTTCAATGTGACAGGGCAGAGGCTTGGCTTGCACCAGCAATCTCTCAAGGTTGTGAGCAGTTGTACCATTATAGGATAACAAGATGTAATGTAACAAGGTGTGGTGTTATCTGAATTTGGCTTTGTTAATTGGAAAAAAAAAAGAATATCCAATCAAAATTTTACACCTTACAGCAACAGTTCATTATTTTGTAAGCGCTAGCAACAGGCTTCTAGTAACATCTTCAGCAGACACGTGATCATTAAAGATGAGGTGATACTGATAAAATACAGCGCTGTAAACTGTCCCGAACTATAAATGAACATTGGGAGCTTTTATGTGATTATGCTAAAAACTTCAGCTGGGTTTTTTTTTTTTTAAACAAACCAGAGTATGCGTCACTTTTAAGATATTTATTTTATGTGAGCAGGTTTGTTTTCAGCGTGCGTAGGGAAGAGGCGGAGGGTTGCGCTTGCCTCCCCCTGTTGTCACCCCCCTGAAGCAGTCACATACTATCACAGGAGTGTAAATTTTGCTAGCATGTGGAATGTCTATAAAAGGCGAAAACAGTTCCCTTGAATTCCAGTATTATAAACAAAATACATGAGGTGCTTCTGTTTCTTTTTTACATCTGTAAATGGAAGAATGAAGCAAAAGAACAAATGAAATGTTTAAACATGCTGCTACGTGATGGAAAGAGACACCCCCCCCCCCAAAGTCAAAGCAGGTCAAACTCGGGTTCAACTTACAATGCAAGAGTCATTCAAAAGTAAGCTCTTCTTTCAGCAACATTTCAAAACTATCGATTATTCAATCTACTGTTTAAGCTTGTCGCGCTTCTTGATTGGCATCGGTTTATTAATATGCAAACCACAATATTCGGTGCTTTTTGACCAAGCTCTAGCTATGGTTTAATTCATGTAGTTTTTGATCTAAATTTGTTTTTTCAGCAGCTGCAACAAAAAAAGGAATTGTTTGCTGATGAAAAGCTATACAAAGTGCAGTAAATCTGCCCAGCCTAATAAAACATTTAATATTCTTTCTCGGGTCTGTCACTTCCAGGTCTTGTCTCTTTATTAATTAATTAGGAAAGCGGTGGTTCAGGTAAGGAAATTAATTAGTTAGTTAATTAATTAATTAATTAACAAGCCAACCAACAGTTCAAAATACCCCATTGCTCTATTCTACTCTTGCAAACAGCTGTTCTTCATAACTAGTTCAAAATCTAAACGCTTTGTAAAAACAAAAGCAAAGCATATTAGAAATTGAAACCATCATTAGCTAAAACCAACGAGTGATCCATAGTAGCTTTATCTTTAGACTCTAAACCCAGCTCATCTATTTGTTAAATGACAATGGAGGTTCAGTCAAGAAAACTCATGCGATAGAGAACAATATTTATTAAAGCTTAGACAACAAACACTACGCTATACATATTTTCATCACATCTTTGGCCTCTGGCCTCACCTCCCTTTGAATTAACCCTGCCCATAATTTAGTCTGCAGAGAGTGGAGAGGCTGACTGTAGGAAAGCCATGGGCAGGGGGGCAGGATAGCTCCCCTCCCCCTTAGACGAAGGTGGAGGCTGGGGAGGAGGAGGAGACAAACTCTGGCATACAGCGGGACGAATGGATTAAGGTAATATATAAAGCCTTTTCTAGCTGATCATCAGATGTGTTGTTTATCTAATGACAAATGAGATATTAGCCATTTGACCGACAAAAGTTCTGGTAATGAGGGTGGCTAATATGCTTGATGCTTACAATTTTAATCTAGTTTAAAAGTGAGTTCCCTGCTTTGCTAAATCTCTCATAATGGGAGAACCAAGGATTACTGACCAGTCTGGTTTAGTAGACTGTAACTCTTGCCTCAGGCCCATCACTTTACAAACTGGCTCCTAATCTCTGTTAACTCTCTCTGTTTCTTTTTGTCTGACTCAACCAGCCAAAAGGCTTTAATCTGGCTGGTGCTAATAACAGGTTAATAAATGAGGAATTAAGGGTGCACGCTATAGACCTGATTCTCAGAAGCAGGTAAAGGGGTTGCTAAATTATAATAAGGAATATGTTTGCAATACCTATTAGATGACAATGAAATCTGACCAGCCTGCAACATCATAAATCATCTATGGCATACCCGTTCGAATTAAGACACATCTGGGATTTTTTTAGAGCATTTTACAACATTGGAATTCCCCACATGGTTATGTGATTGCCCTTATAAATATGCAATCCAGGGGACTCCTTGGTACTATAAAATGCTCTAGTATAAATCAGGGTATAGGCTGACCTAATCAACCCCTCAATGGAATAACCCATATGATGTATAGTGTTACTGGTGTTATCTCTCAATGTGTTCATCAAGTGGGTAACACTTGAAAATGACGGCTGCAAATTCATAATGAGAATATCTTCTGCACTTCCTCTGCGTTCTGAAGTGATTCATTTTGATCAGCCCTGTTAATTCATGTGAATTGAATTACCTGCATTCATTGCATGTTTCTTTGTAACAAATGATGTTGATCACATGTATAAGGCATGCATTCATGCATGAATAAACACATCTGTGTTTAAAAGAAAAGGATAAACACAGTATGTGTTACTATTATGTGGGACCATAGGCTAAATCAAGCAGCACAGACTATTTTGGGGTGAAAGAAACAACTCAAGTCAACAGCAGAATAGTTCATAAAGCAGACTAATGATCCAACACTCTAGACTGGAAAACCCCTTCTTATAACACTAATGCCTTGGCAACACAGCTAGCAGACTTCTATCAGACCCTTCTACCTGTATAGCAATTAATTCCAATTCCTACCATCTCTCCACTCAGGTCTTACTCTATAATGGGGAGGGGGATGGGGGGGGCTGAACTGTAACACATTGGGCAAATAGACAATGAAATCATCATTATTTAACTTTTTTTTTTTTTTTTTTAAATAAACACTGCTTAAAATTGGTCTGTCTGGCCATAGGGTGTTTGTTCAAGTCTCAAGTTACTAACACAACAGGGTCCAGAAACTATGGAGAGGAGCGACGCTGAGCAAACATGCTTTTTATTGTTAACTCTGCCAAAGAAGAGGTAAATGCGATCAAATGTTAATTTGTGAAGCATTCCTTCAGTCTGAGTCACTCCCTGTAATTCTTTTAAAAATAGTATAGCTTTCACTCCAACATGCTAGACTCATGGACGGCTACTTCCTCTACCTTAACAACAAAAAGTATTTACAAAAAAAAGGGTAAAAAAGTAAATGGAAGGTCACCATTCAAACGGTGGGGAAAAAAGTAATTTATTGACTGCATAAAAGTTACTATATTTAGATTTTTCCTCTGGAGTACGTTTGTAATGAACTGATTGTCTCGGAGCAATTCAAATGCTCCCAGTTATGACATTTAACAAAGAAATGAAAATACCTAAATGCATCTTACAGAGGTATAACAGAGAGGAGGCTGGGTATGAACTGGAGACCCGGCACACTGCTAGCGAGCACCTTAACCACAATGCAAAAGAACGGCCGCAGCTGCATTCGTGGTTTTAGAGCTTTTAACCTCATCGCATCTCTCCGACTGGACAGAATCAGTAACGGAAGTGCAGCACGCAACCCTGCCCGTTACACAGGGGAATGAAATATTTGGCTCAAATGCACTACACAAAATGTTACAATCAAACAAAAATATAAAAAATGGTACATTGCAAAGTGCAGTCATTTAAAACTGTTCCGTTCAGTTTAAATATCATTGAGCATCACATCCAGTGAGGACTTGCGGAGACTGTATGTACTGAGAAGCACCAGTAAATAACGCCTTTACAATCCGTTGACTTTTATGATGTCCCCGGGTTGCGCGTTTGATTCTCACACTGGCCCCATGAGGCACTCAAGATGTCTTTTTACAGACTTAGCAGACAAACAAAACAAGGGACTCCTGCCTGAGATACAGAATCGCTGCTGGCATCTGGGGGTACTGAGCGGTTCTGGCATCACCAGTACCTGTACTGAGCAATGCATGAGCAGGCACTAGAGATCCACAAGAAACCCAATGGACCGGCCATTCACCTCTGGAGGCCCAGGGTCACAATGAGCGAGTCGAACTTTGCATCAGCAGTCCACATGATGAAAAACGACCCGTGATTTGGCTAGGAGGGGGTTTTTGGGGTCAGGATTAGTGCAGTGCATCGGTGGAGGTTTGTAAGAAATTCTCCACTTTCCCTTATTAAATTGTGTTGAAAATGCTCCCTTCACTGAAGTCAAATATGCCAGTTTAAGGGGATGATTTGTGAATAAAACGAGATATATACCAAACAGATGTAGCTCCTGAATGGAACGCGTGATTACAACATTATGTGACCTTACTAAATGTAATAATTGAGTGGAAAGGGCTGTTGTCCCTTGCCTTTGATAAAATAAATAAATAAAATGCTACAAAACAAACTTGAGGAAATAACAGTAAATAATCAGTTTGTTGTTTTATTTTTTTTTTTTTTTAAATGATGTTCTGAAATGCTTCACGCAACCCGGTTAATATTCTGGTAGCTACACTCCAGACAGATAAGAACCTTTACCCTTGATATATAATATTACCCCAGCCAGCAAACATGACTGAAATTTATGGCAGCAGGACCGGCCGCCTGTTTTATGGGTCTTTAGAATGAATGAATTAGACAGGACTTAAGACAGCAATACATCTCATTTGAAGGTCTGTACATTTCATACTTAATGTCACTGATTCATCAGGGGGCGGGGGGTCTCTTTGTTGTACTCCTGTTTTTCTGAGCGGTTTTGTCGAATGTTAGGAATGACTTTCCCACTGACTCGCTGACTGAGTCACAGAACATTTCATTGCAGATCGCTGGAACGCTAGACAGACAGGGATGAACGGTGTAACAAAACATGAACCAGTCAGACACAAAACTGTCAGAGTTAAAGAGTTGCAGAGCACCCCTGCGAATGTTTTAAAGTATTCGCTCTACTCGCTGTTCCTGCCTCCTGTTACAATATGAAACACATGCTGCGTCCTTGTTTTAGGTATCACTCCAACATAGTATAAAATGGGCAGATTTTTTTTTTTTAAATAAGTACCGGACTAAAAAAACATTTTGCATGAAGTGTCTCTGATTACTATGTATTTAGATAGTTGTTACTGAGTAAACACACGTGTGCTTACACATCATAACATCCTTTTCGATGATATATGTAAGTACACAATTGTATCAGAAAAGGATTAGGGTGGGTTAGAGTTAGGGTTAGGGATAGGGCTAGGATTAGGGTTAGGGTTAGGGTTAGGATTATAACATGCAAACCAATGTACATGTTAAGTACATTGCAGCTATGCATAATAACATTGTAGTTATGTGTAAGCAGTATTGCATGCTAGATTAGTGCAGATTGGGGTCTGTGAAAGCAGACACGTTGCACTGTGTGTCTGACATACTTAAGATTTTTATGCTGAATAAAAAAAGCATGCAATCATTCAATGCTGGTTTTTTTTTTTTTTTTTACATTGAATGATTTTATTCTTGCTAATAATCTCATCTCATTTAAATATAATGGAGCCCCTTTCTTCTGCTGCGGCAGGCAGGTTAAAAGACGTAATTATTAGTTTCTAAAGTGCCCCCAGAGCGGTGTCAGTGAATTGACAGTTTTGATGCTGGGCGATGGGCTCCCCAAGGCAAGGCAGTATCCCCAATCTAATCAACCCACACTCCAACTGACTGTCTTTAACAAGAGACAGGGCCCGGTTTGAAACAGGAGAACACTGTGCCCCCGTTTCTTTTCTGAGACGAATAAAAAACACATTAATATGAAACTAGAAAAAGACCAGTGTTGTTCTGAACTATTCCTTGCCAGTTTTATAATGTAAAAAAAAACATATTTTTTTATTGCATATTTTTTTTTTTTTTTTACAAATTTAAGCACTGTTTAAACTACTTAAATTACAAGTCTGAGTTTCATACCACCAGTTTAAATGATAGTTTTCTTTCCACAAACGGGTGCTGGTAATTATGTTTTTATCAACCTGGACATGTTGTGTGTGTGTGTATATATATATATATATATATATATATATATATATATATATATATATATATATATAGAGAGAGAGAGAGAGAGAGAGAGAGAGAGAGAGAGAGAGACCACTCACAGAACAGGTCTTGTCCAGGTAAACAAAAAAAATATATATAGATAGATAGATAGATAGATAGATAGATAGATAGATAGATAGATAGATAGATAGATATATAGATATAGATATAGATATAGATAGATAGATAGATAGATATAGATATATATATAGATAGATAGATAGATAAATATATAGATAGATAGATAGATAGATAGATATAGATATATAGATATATATATAGATAGATAGATAGATAGATAGATATTAGTGTTGACATTCCATTTAGACACTTAATAAATAGTAACATAGTAAAGTCAAATTAACTACATTATCCAGACACAGACAGTCAAGCACTTCCACAAAAAGTTTCATTCAATAATGTGTTTAGTTGAATTTGTTTTTTTTTTCATAGTTCTAAAGCTAGTGCCGTCAGAGTATAGAATTGACTTTTGTTCAAATGCATTTAGTACAAGTTTAAACATCTGTAAAAACATATCAGATACGCAGAAGAAGAAAAAAACTGGTGATATATAATGATTTATTTCGTTTGTACTGTTATTTCTTGGTAAAAGATGCTCCCTCTTTGCTTAGTGTTTATTAATTCAACTCAAAAGATATTAGATTTCCACTGAGCTTACTGCATTTGTATTGCCTATTAAGCCTAAACAGTCTCATGTTTTTATCATAAGAGTGAGTAAAAGGGGAATGTTTGGACAAAGCCAGAAATGCATTACTATAAATTCATTACAGTGATCCAGCACTGTTTATAAACACTGGACATTTTGTTTAAAATGTCCAGTGTTACAGATTGCAGATCTGAACTGCAGAAACTACAAAGCAATGTTTAATCTTTACATGTGGGGCTACGATCCTGGTCCACTTATGTGCTGAGCAGCGCTTTGTAAAAATAAAATGAAATAAACACAAGGTATTTGTATAAACGGTAAGATGACAAACAGTTTACATTGTCATCAATCTGGAATTCATTATCAGGTGCATGTCAGCCCCTGCTGAAATGGAACGGACACTCTTCATAAACACACCAGGTATCAGAGGTCCATTTTTATGCGGATCTGATAGGCGAATAAAAAAAACTATAAGCTCTTAGATGCACTTCACGAGAGCTTAAAATAACTATCTGAGTTGTATTTCCAGTAGGTGCTTTTCCCGTTCTGAAAAACACTAGGTGAGCACGTTGAACAGGAGAAAAGGGATTTTTCCTTGTGGAAAATTTTGTGGAATTAAGAAAGAGATCAGCCTTTCTATTAGACTCCAAATCTTTTTTTTTTTTTTTTTGCGTACGGTGAAGAGAGGGGTTCATTTTAATTTGTGAAGGCTATAGTGGATGAAAAAAAACCATCATGTGATGAATGTACTATATGTATAGGGCAATTTGCCTGCAATTTTACCCACGGGGGGTGGGGGGGGCGGGTATGGTATAGGCCAGCATCATTAGCAGCGCACAATTAGATCAAGTTAGTGCAGTAATTGTTCCGATTCTCTTATAGATATTTTGAAGAGCTTTCCAACTACAGCCAAGAATTACTACAGCAGGAAACTCATTTTCATGCAACCCAAAGTGGATGTCTATTTAACTTTATTGGGGTATAACAAAAGAAAATGTCCTAAGGGATTTTCAGAATGGGGGGCCACTTTGGTTAATTGGAGAAATAAAACCAAAGAAAAATCGAAAGCAGAAAAGCTCCTCCCTGTCCTGATTTCAGGCCCAGCTTTTGTATGGGTCGGTCCAGCAGGTTGGCAGCATGGCTCAGATGGTTTGTATATCTCACTCCACCCACCACCTCATCCAAGCCAAATGACTGGCCAGCAAAGCTGAACCATTATCCAGCTCATTGAAATATTAAGACTGAGTTCAGTGAGGGATGAACAGTTAGGATCTTTTTTTTAATGAAAACCACAAACCTCTTGGTGCTTCTGACATTTCAGAGGATAATTAACTAAATATAAACTTGCTCCATAATTATGAATCCAGTTTAAACAATAGCTACTCTTACAACTACATGCAAAATTATATTGTAAGAACAATATTGATTTGATGATGTATTCGATGTTGCTGTTTAGTTTGGTGATACAAGCATGTCTATAGGCATGTGTGTGTGTGATTTCTGCCTGTCCCATCAGATATACTGTATATGGAGTATTAAGTACTATTAAGAACTATTATAGTCTGGGGATTATTACTGGCTGGAATAGACATTGTCACCGGTTGTAGATAAAATCTATGCATCCTCAGGAACTGTGTGAATGGAGACTTAAGTGTGATTTATGCCGTAAAAAACAACCGCATTTAAATACTTCATCTGCCTCTCCCCGCCCTAGCATGGGGCCTTCTTCTTTCCTGCAACAGTGCTTTGAATTTAAAGCTGCAGAAGCAAACAAACACCACCTATGTCTGGAGAAGTTCAAAAACCACCATAGGTTCATTACTGAGAGCTAGCAGTGCTTCTAACCTCTCGCAGTAAACAGGGATCTGCACTCCAGCATTCATCCAGAACGATAAACACTCAAGCTGTACGAAGGTTTGGACAACCTGTCTCTTTCAATTAGTTCTAAAAGGAAATGATACTTCACCCTTTCTGAAAAGTTGTGTATGTGTGTGTGTATATATATAAAATAAAAAAAAAAAAAATATATATATATATATATATATATATATATATATATATATATATATATATATATATATATATATATATATATATATATATATATATATATATATATATATATTTTTTTTTTTTTTGTTGTTTTGACCTTTTGAAATCACACGTTACAGATTTCTTTACTTCACCCTTTTATGCATGGAAACCACATATGGAGACTGATATAAAACCCTCTCTTCTAGTTTTAATATGGGGACATATGGAGCATGCAAATGCATGATCGCCTTTTATAGGAGATAATGTGTTACCTTTGTTGCATGATGACCTCATTGGAGGATGACCATATCAAGCAATGGGGGGGGAAGAAAATCAGCTACTATCAATAATTGAGGCATGAAAGGGTTAAGATGCAAGAATCTGTGAACCATTTTAAATAAGGGAAAGAAAGAATTAAGAGCAGTTTTCAAAGCTAAGCAGAGCCCCACTGTCTCTGGGTAATGTCTCCAAGTGACATTTTCTCCAGCTAGCAGCCCGTCGTATTTTCCTGAGTGCTATGGAGACCGACTGTTAAAAACGGAAAGTGGTGAATAAAAAGAGACATGTGATGTCTGTATTTCACAGAAGGTTATGTGACCCAGACAAGTTCAAGGGTGAAGGTTCACTAAAAGGGCACGGAATTTGGCAGCAGCAGCCAAAGCCGTATTGAGTTTCATGGCAGTTTCATCGAGTTTTTTTTTTTTTATTTTACATTGTGGCGGGATGTTTTCAGACTGTTTTCAGATTTTTCAGCCCATATTAAATAAACTCAGCTGAAAGTACAACACATGCCTCTTTGCCTTGAGTTGATAATGACTGCAGTATATGCTTGTTTTCAAATTCCATTTAAACATAACAAATAAATCTCAGTGTAACATCCAATAGGAGTTTTCCTTCTGAAGCAGTTTTATGCAGAGGAGCATTGGACTGTTTTATGCAAGAACTGTTTAAAATTGTTCCATATAAAAACAAAACATAGGCATGTTGTTTATGAACAGTACCATGAAATGGGCTGCTTGACAGCTTCGGGTCATTTATCACTGCATCACAGAAAACAGGGTGGTTCTTATTAAATTCACTCTCAAACTTGGATAACACAATATGCCAGAGAATGTACATATGTAACTGTTGAATCCAATATTGTATGGATTGAACAGGTTTGCAAGCGTGGCTCTAATTCAGTTGTCAAGGTCAGTTGAAAGTAAAATATTCCCCCTGCATGCATAACATCAGAAGAGTTGCTGTCCTTCACGTACCTTTCCTGTCCTGCCACTTTGTCTGAAAATACTGCATTTCTCTGCAGTTTATTGCAGTAATTCTACAGTACAACCTAGCTGCCAGCACAAATGTGTATGCATCCCAGAAGAATGTCATAGGCATCTGAATATGCTTTGAATTTATTTTCAAATGCATTGTCTAGTTATACAGATTAATTTACATTCATAATGAATGCAAGATGAATACCATAGGAAAGGCAGCCACTGCATTAGAATTCATGTCATTTGTGGCCATCGTTTATTAGCCAAACCGCTGTCTCATTTTATATTGCCAGTATGTGCTTTCACCTTTTCCCTACATTATATACATGTGACCTGTTTCTATCTACCAGTCAGAATCAATTGATTTTGTTTCAGACATTTCTTCTGACAATTCAATCACCAGTAAGATAAATAATTTTGGTAACACTTCACATTAAGTGTCTCTAATCACTGTGTATTTACATAGTAGTTACTTAGTAAATACATGTGTACTTACACATAATTGCAATGTTATTAAGCATAGTTACAATGTGCTTAATGTGCAAATTACTGTGCATGATATAACCTTAATCCTAACCCTATCCTTATCCCTAACCCTATTCCCATTCCTATCCCAAACCCTAACCCTAACCCTAACCCTAACCCTAATCCTAAACCTAACCCTAACCCTAACCCCATAGGGCTATTCACACAATAGTGTTTATTCACTGCATTTTTACACCTGACTGGGTTTTTTTTGTATTCAGACTTGCGCGACAAATATCACAGGCAAGACCGGGGAACGTCTGATTACAGCAGTGCAGAAAACCTTGTTCTTTATAATAAGCAGCACAAGAAATATCTTGACAAAAGAATACAAACAGGCATTATGGGAAAATATGAGGTTGTTGAAGCACTGTTGGTATGTTAAAATAAACACACTGTTTTGACCACAGGTTTTCGTTAAATGTCCGAGTGTAGCATCTAGAAAGTGCATGAGATACCGCGGCCCATTATTAAATACAGACTGAACTACAAAACAAAATCACCTATCTAATTATATCCAGCAGCATACCCAGGTAAGTGCTATTGTATTTATACAAAATGTAACTGTCTAAAACAGTTTTATGTCAATCATATATGTTAGTGTATTAATATATTAATATATGTACGTGTATTTGTTCCCCAATAATGTAAAACACTGTCTGTGCTGTCTGCCGTTACATCTACATTGGCAGTACCACCTACCTGCGTTTACTTAAAGAAACACACACACATCAGGATGCAAATCGAAATGAGACACAATGTAATGATTGTGTTGTGTTACACCCCAGATCCACCTTATAGCATGGAAGGCTTTAGCAAGCGCATTTGGTTAACGCCTTAAAACATATATTTAAATGGTTAAATTGTACAAATGCTGACTGCTAACATCTCTGTTACTTTACCCTATTGCAAAGTCACGCAAAGATGCACTGCTTCAGTAATGGCACAGTGTACTCTGCAAGCAAAAAATCACTTGGGCAGTGAATAAAATAAACAGCTAAATAACACATTTACAATAAAATATGACAGTCTGTGACATTAACGTTGCACAGAGTGCCTCTCCACGTGAACGGAGGTCTCGATTCAGATTTCAAATGAATTAGAGCTGAACCTTCCCTGTGCAATTATCAGAAATAAACCACACGGAGCTCCCAGCAGTACAAGTGTGCACGTGTTTGGTGTGTTATGCAAATGCACATTTCATTTCAAACTAAACCAGGGCCACTGTACTTAACCTGTTCTTGTGTAGTACCAGAAATCAGCATATCCTTTTAACTGGAGTAGCCGACTACTTTGCATAGTAATTCTGCGATTCACTCCCTAACAAGCCTAACACTGTACCGCATCTCTCAATGCCCTACCATGTCTTTTCCATGCTGGACTCTGCTGTTAAATATATGACATCTATTACATCTATCACACATCAGGTTTGGCATAGTAAACTTACAGAGTGTGCAGAAGATAATATCTTCAAAATTAGGAAGTACAGTAGTCCTCTTTTTTTTGTTTGTTTAATTGCTATCCTAAATGACTGGTAACTGCACAGCAGTCTACATGCTATATTCACAAAGCATTAACCAGCATGCTGACTGACAAACTGCTAAAGTTACAGAACTAGCAAGAGGCAACTACTGCAAGGTCCATGCAGGTCCTCATTAAACTGATGCACTAATGATTTAAAAGCTTTTTAACATCCATTATAGAGAGAACAAATACTGGTGTTACCTTATCACAGGACTAAATGCTTGAATATGTCCCTCTGTTTATTGAAGTGATGTGATTGAGCGTGCGAGGAAGTAACTGCCCCAAGAGGATACCCACCCAAGACCTCGTCGAGGTTATTCGGCGTTACACTCAACCCAGCCTAAAGTTCTAGCAGTCGCGTGAATCGTGCCTGCAGCATCACTTTGAAAAGTCTGTTTTTGTGGTTGAAGATTGTGTCTGTGTCAGAGGATCTCTGACTGAGCTGATTGTTTCATTCAGTGGTAGCTGCAGTCTGAGCCATGCTTTAAAAAAAAAAAGGAATATTTGGATGCAATAACTTTGCAGTTGTAGTTCTGCATATATACCACAGTGGAAAGCATACAGTTCTGTGCATAATCCTTGCAAAAGTTTACCACAGTAAATCTGCTGCCTTTTTACAATGTTCACAAGCTGTACCCATTTACCACAGCTGTTTTGGCTTTACAATGCTTATCTATGCTTTAGTAAATGAATAGTATAGTGTGTAAAAGCACGGTGGACCCATGCTTGTTACACTTTACTATGCTTTTACTTTGGAAAGCTGAACTGGAATATTACTTATGGAGAAGAGATGAGAAGGCTGTTCTAATCTCTAGATTACACAATGGGAGATATTTGCAAAGCATATTTTGTATTCTAATTTGCATTACCTGTTAATAGGGATAACGTTAGACATTTCATTCAAGGGATTTTTAATAATATGTTGTTTTTACAAAGTAAAGTAGACTTTGCAAAAAAAAAAAAAAAAAAAAAAAAAAAAAACAGCTTGTCGTGGGCTGGCACTCTAATTGCATTGGTTGATAAACCCGGAGTTCTCTACCGAGCGATGCAGAAGCCTGCGGTGAGAACAATTAATGTCAGAGCTGCTCCCTGGGACTGAACAGCTTCAGCAGGACAATCAGCTGGAAGCAAACAGATCCTGTAGTGGCTTCATATCTATTAAAGGGTACCGTTGATTATCCAGTCAAAGAAGACAGAGGGAATGGCAACATGTTGGGAAAAATGAAGAGCCCTACTGCTTGGTGTGCTGAAGTTTAACTGGAATAAACAGGGGCTCGTCTAGAGCCTCATTTCTATTGAGCATTCAATATTAAAACACGGGTGGCCCCAGTAAATCCTAGCACCAGCCAGATGCTAATTTGATTTGATTTCCATGTTTCTCAGCAAGAACTGTACTCTACTGTACTGTATTCCAGCAAAAATAATACACATTTCCTTTCTTTTTTTTTTTTTATTTCCCCAAAAGCAGTTTTTGATTGACTTTTGCAAAGGTCTGCTGTTAAGTTATTTAGTTCTTGTCTCTCCGATCCTGCTGTTTAAAACAGAGTAGGCATAGAGTCCACGGAGCTACAAATCACTTTCCAACACATAGCAATGTATTAATGGTGTTTGCAGTAGCTCTGAGTGGTTCTTAGAGCCCTTGCTTAACATTTATAACTAATGAAATACCCGTAGAACTCAGATCCACAGTGCCCCATTCTCCTTTTAAGAGATTTCAACCAGCCTTGTGAGAGTATATCATGTGAAATTAATACAATAATACATGGATTGTGAAACTGTGTTGCTTACTGCGTGTTTGTGTGTAATTGTAACTTGCATTCCTCCTGGGATGCCTTTGTAAACAAGTTGTTTGTAGCTCATATGGCTTTGCCAATGAATAAAAAAAAGAATCATTTCATTGAATTCATTTTTATTTGAAATACAGCACCAGTAGCACTAAAATGTACTATTTTTAGTACTATTGTATTATTTTTGTATTGCCTGTGTAAAGACAACGTGACAGAGAGAGGAGGGGCCCAAACAAGCAGCCTAACTGGTATATAGAGTGGACAGTGTCAGCGCCACCTAGTGCACATTGCTGTGTAATACCAGCAATCCACTAACAACAGAAGAACTGTAATTCTCTTATTTTTATAAGGAGCGTTTCAAAGTTGTCCTGAATCAAATCAACAGGGTGGACCATTCCAATAGGCAGCGATTAAATGAAATTGCCTTTAAACCGGAAAATATAACTGACTGAACTTCTGGTTGGAGGGGGTGTCGAAGCCAGTGTGTTTAACACAATATCAGGGGACTGTCAAATTGAAGACTGTTATCGATGCCTTTCATTTCCTTAAGCTGGAGGCTTGTTTTTCTTTGCCCGGTTCTGTTTCCTATGGTGGTTTTATTCTTCCACTGAAGAGTGCAGTGCATGGCAGACTGGATTTATTATTTGAAAGACGTTTCAGAGTTAGACTGCCCTCCTTTGCTGCAGCATGCTGCACAGGCAGCAGCCACCTGCAAATTACAACTTAGTACTTGAAGAGTTAAGAATGTGTTTCTTTCAGTCTATTGTTGGAGTGTGTTGGTCAGGAAGGAGGGGTTACCAGAATCTGGTAAAAAGCCTTTAATCCCGAGTCTGTGAGAGCCGGACTCAGCTTGACGTCCCATTGATGTGTAACAGAACAAAACACAGGGCCTCTTGGTAAGCTCCTGCCTGGCCCCTTTCACAAGCAGATGAGTAGAAATACTTCTACCAAGGAGAGAGCTTTCTCCCAAAGGGAGCCGAGCTGCAGAGTCCACAGATTTTGACCAATATAGCGCAAGTGTTATTCTTCAAAATGGAATGACAAATTCAATTAGAAGTTTCTTTAGTTTTATTTTTTAAAGCATTAACACTCCAAGTTTTATTTTTGCATCCTGTTCAATTGATCTTAACAGAGTCAAATCTAAAGATCGTCACTCTTTAGATCGTAGGACTCTTTGGGACTGATTTACACCACTTCGCACCGCGTGGAAGGGTAGCGATGCAGGCAGGGCAAGCGATGGGAACAGCAGAGGCAGGAGACAGGAGATTGCCGTTTTAAAGTGCTTTGATTTATAACAAAGCAAACAGAAGACTGAAACAAACAAACCACAAATACTAAATAAAGTGTCAACCAAGCTGCGCTAGCGTGGGGCAGAACAGATCACATCCAGCTGCTCTAAGCCCTTTCTTAAAACAAACCACTGAACCACAGAACAAAGGCTGGCTTCTCTTGTATACCATGTGGTCGGATCTAATTGGCTGTCAATGAATCAATTAGAACCTGGCCACATTCCGTACATGCATTTTGCAGGGATGGGATTTTAACCCCATAGCCTCATACTCAGAATGTTATTTTAAGGATTTGTACCTAGCTATAGTCAGTAACTAGTTCTGCATTATTAACTAGTTTATTTTTTTTAGTGTTAATTACATTTTGGTTAAAAAAAAAAAAAAATGAAAAATGAAAAATGCCTTGGTTATTGTGGCTCTTTGTGTTTTATTAAAATCATCTAACAGTGCGTGACATCAGTCTCTTCACCGTACCTCTGTCTGTAAAAATTATCATAAAAACCCCTATTTTAATAATGCACTCCATTTACATAAATTGAATTAATAAGTGTGACCATTCTGCTCAATATATGCTGTAGTGTCTTAACATTGGTAAAAGTGTTTGCTTTTTCAGTTTAATTCAGATGCTATGGCCGAGTGATTAAAGTTTTGGCATGAATTAAATCTGGTATGGAAGTTGCAAACAGTAATTAGAGGTTCATTTTGAACACTTCAAGTGAAGAGGATAATCTATACCATTATTGGAAGCATGGTGGTGATTTATAAGAGGGTGATACATGTTCTGGTGTGGCTATAACACACTTAAAGTGGCATTGCTTGCTTTTTAAGCCCAGGAACGCTTGACTTCTGCTCCTTGACATACAGTAAAAGACATGTGTGTGATGACACCATAACACTGTGATGGAGACGCTGTCAGATCACATCCCACATACGTTAAAATGAACTATAGATGCATATCTACATCTGTTAAGAAGTCTACAGGAATGTCTCCCTTTGCTTGTCTTACTCCATTAAGAGTAGTCATATTCTGTCTGTAATAATGACATTCTGTGCTCCCAGTCTTTGGGTTATTGGAAGGAGTCCCGCAACTGTTTTTAACTGTGTTTCTGCACACGGCTGTAGTTTATCTTTGCTATGAATGAGTGAATGTGAATTGAAACCTGTATGTAATCCCCTGGGACAAACCTGATAACATCCTGGATTGGGAACCAAAAAAATCAAACTAAAGCAGCTTGGTGCGCATATGTGACCTCTGAGGTCCTCTGAAGGAAGCTGTAAGTTTCTTGTTAAATATTCAGCAAATGTACAAGTAACAGATTGTGATTAGATTTAGATCAATCGTTTAAAAAAAAATGAATGTCACTTTATATACCTAGTATATAGATGTATATATTATATTGATATATACACAATTATTTACACATCATTCATATTTTCTTGTATATTTCCGCATCTAGCTTCAATTATATAACCACAGAGTTTTCACAACCGAATGTTTCACCTTTTAATTTATTTTACAGAACAAAAATAAAAAGTTGTGCAACATTATGAAGTAAAAGGAATCTTAGTAAATCCAACCTAAATGGGTTTTTACTCTGTATGTTTTTAAGAAAGCCTGTGAGCGACGGGAAACCCTGGAATTAATGATGATAATGAAAAAGAGGTAGCTTCTTGGCTTGTGTCTCAGTGCCCAATCGAGGCATCGACTCGCTTGTTACCAGGTTTCCTATTAAATATTCAGAATTAATATGCACAGGCACGCCACTGTCAGCCAATCCACTATCCCCTCTCTGCATTATAATGAGCCACTGTATCAACAGCAGGATTAGTGTGGAGCCCATACACACGCATGCACCAGGAGACACAGTCTGTAATTTAATTACAGCAAAGCAAACAAAAAGAATATGATTTCAAAACAATCAAATATTAACATTCACCGAGTATGGTGTTCAGTGTCCGAGACGCTGGGGTTATGATTTTACTAAGCCCCAATGGAGTACATGCTTTCGAATCTGACTGTCCTTCTTCCTCACAGATATACACCATAGCCCTCATGCTTAGAAAACAAGGTTCCAGCAGGCACAGAACCTTTAGAACTCAATTAGGGGTTCCATCTAGATCCCTCTGTGGATTAGTGCGTAAGAACAGATCTTATAGAACCCAGAAGAAATAAGGGGTTCCTGAAAAAGTTTAAGGTTCTACATAGAATCTTTTTTTTTTTTTTTTTAAGAACCCTCTTTTCTAAGAGGGTTTTAAAATGCATTTCATTGTTAATGTCTGATATACTCTTATAAATTGTTACATATTTACCAAGGTTTAAATTATCAGTTTTTTAAGTCTGTGTTTTTTTCTTTCTTTCAGAGCTGTAACAGAGTTTGAATAGAATGTTTTATAACCTTGAGTTCTTTAAAACTTAAAAAGCATTCCTGCAATGGGGTGATGTCGCGAGGGCTGGGATGACTGGAAGCAGTAGATGCTCTTCATATGTTTCGCACATCCTGCCTTCATATCGTTAAGTTCTCTGACTCGAGTATTGTAGTTCCTAGGTCAGTTCATATTTAAACGCATTATCAACACCTGTAATGAAAGGTAGCGCCTTTCAAAAAGGTGCTGGTGGCGGGAACAGACAGAATAAAGGGGAGTAAGGCGTGCAATTTAACAAAAACTGAAAGATGATTTCACTGCAACTAAATAGGAAATTGTCTTTGAGTTTCTCTGTAATTACATCTGAATTCCTGCCACTTAGTGGCATAGTAAAGTGTGTTACCCATTATTTTAATAACATTGAATAGCGGGTTCAATTAGCTTCATTTTGACCGGGTCCCCGGAGAGATGGAAGGTCTTTTCGTCAATGACATCACTGTGATTCTAAATGCGACCCATGTGTGAGCTTCTCTAACTGGACACTGCCTCCCAGCCAGTCTTACCGCACTTGTAAAAACACACCTAATGATATGACGCAGAGGACAGCATTATTAAATTATTAATAATTAATTATTTGTGTGTCAAGTATATTAAATTGATAATTTAATGTTAATACGATGTGGTTATTTTTTAAGTTTAGGAGAGATTGCTGCAGCTTATGGAAGTTTGCGTTTCATAAACACTGACAGGCTAGCATTCTCAACCTACTGACAGCATGGATGAAATGCAGAGAATGGTGTTAACGGCCAGTTCCTCTTAACTTAGGCGCATGTAAATAATATATATTTGCACATTTCCGAAGACCTATATATGAGTTTGATATTCAGCTGTCATAAATTGTGAAAACACAATACAGTTTTCCAGATTCGCGCCGTTTGTGTAAGAAAAACAAAATGGCAATGTTACAAATTATTAAGAAAAAAAAAACTGTGTTGAACTAGAGTCCGTGACATTGTGAGAGGAGTTTATCTTGCAGCATAAGCAGGCGGTGTTGGTTTTTAGCTTATTAGGTTCGGCTCTAGCGTCTCGAGTAAACTGTGACATTCCCAAGTGATCCCCGGTACCGCGCACCTCATTTAAAACTCGTCCTAAAATGGTACACTGTAAAAACGACCTTTTATTGAAACACAGAGAGGGAGATGTGTTGGTACATTACAAGCTTCAAGAATGTCCTTCCACGGCTTCAAACTCTCAGACAATGACTGAAGCGTTATTTATGACGGTATAAATGAATTAAAGGCAATTCTATTTCTGGAGGGGGTCAGTATAATTTTAACAGTCAAGACTGGCCATAAAACGTGTTGCTGCTGGGAGTGCAGTTGCTTCCAGACACTATTAAAATATACACCATTCAAATGTTTTATTTATTTCACAAAATGTTTGCTTCAGAACACGGGCTACCTTGTCAAAATGTGTGTCTTCTTTTCATGATTTAAAACAGACGAGCAAGAAGAACGCAAACGGATTCCTGTCTATTTTTGTCAATTAGACTACTGTTCTGAAGTTTTGCAATCGATATTGACATTGTACTGGCTAATAAAAAAAATTTAAAAAATATTTTTTTATCAAAGACGTTGTTATTAGTAGTAGGAGAAGGAGGAGGAGGATTTATTTTTTAAGTAAAACTCGTAGTAATTACACTTCGTTAAAACTAATTATCTTATTTTCGTTTCAATTTTGAGAAAACGTTTCAGAAAAAAATAATATTCTGTGATATTGATACATACATATATACCAAAAAAATTGTATATTAATATCATTATTTATGCAGCATAGAGATTTTAAAACTAGAATATCTGTCAGGTCTACGTTGTTTAGTTGCAATTTTCACTCTTCAACTTTGCAAGCACACACATAGAAAATACTGAATGAATTACATTTACAAATCTGGGAAACTTCATCGATTCTTATACTGAATCAAAGATAGGGTGTGAGTCACACTATGTAGACCAGAGCATTCAATAAACAAGGATTTTGCATCAAGTTAAATGTTATTCATGATTCCAAGTACACATGGTTCTGGAAAAAACAAAGGAAGGATGCTAAATGAACATCAAACGAGCGCAGAAGATTTCAAACAGTGTGTGTATTAATAGGCTTTTTTTCATTTAAGTTGTTGGTTGGGTCTGCTGAGCTGTTAGTGTATCGATTTTTCATACTTTCACTCCTGATGAATTCATTCATTAATCATAAATTGTATATAGGTTATATATATATATATATATATATATATATATATATATATATATATATATATATACACACACACACACACACACATCACCATGACTCTACTGCACTTCTAGTGGTACTACCTGAGATGACGGAAGATGCCTTCTAGTGGTTAGACGTTGGAATCTGCATCCCGTAGGCAAATTTCAATAGATATAAAACCTTAAGTTATATATATATATATATATATATATATATATATATATATATATATATATATAGAAGAAAAGTAATTGATAAACTATTTGAATAATTAGCTACAGTAGACTGATTTTGTTTAAGTGTATGTTTCAATGTAATAATAATAATTTTAGATAACGCTTTTAATAGCGGCCCACCATCACAAAGCACTTTACAGAGGCAGGCTGTGAACTGAGCATTATATGCAGAGTCACTTAAAATAGGACATTGATTTAACATCTCATCCGCAGGACGGAGCACAAGCAGATTAAGTGACTTGCTCAGGGTACCACGGTGAGTCAGTCACAGTCACAGGTGGGATTTGAACCGGTGATTTTCCGGTTATAAGTCTTGGACTTTAACCACTGAACCACAAATTTAAATATTATCATACAATCGTATATAGGGCCAGCTTGCATCATGAAAGCAACACTCAAAATGCGTGCTATTCTCCCAGCACACAAAGTTTTTGCTCGTTGTTTTTGCTTGATCTCTGGGAAGCTTGGCATGTTTAAATGCGTACTTCGAGCGCCATCTAGTGGTTTTACAACAACACTCTGGTGACATTACTCAGCCCGTATTTAAAAGTAAGACAGATGCTGACATGATAGTAAAGATACAGATGGGTAAGGTTTTATTTAGGACGGGCTCGGTTTCTCTTTGTGACATGCATTCGCTTGCACTGAACTGCGAGCGACCGCAAAGCTGTGTCTGTATGACAAAGCTCGTCTGATTTACTACAGTGACTAACTCGTGTTCTGACTTTCAACTTCCACTCTGCTGCTCCCGCTTGTATCGGGCGTTGATGTGTCTAACCAGGCCCAGGATATTTATTGTGCATTTTATACTGTTATGTCACAAGCAAAACCAAACAAAACTACCCGCCTGTAGCTGCTGCATTAATCAAAAACAAACACCAAAAAAAAAAAACTTTACATTATGCTCCAGTCTATAAACAGAGGAACAGTTGGAATAAAAACACGCAGGTCAATGGTAGTCATATTTTATATTCATGGGATACTTCTTACTTTTGGTATGTATTGTATAGTAGTAACGATGCGTACTGTAGGCTCGCTGTATTTTCCATTCAAAAGAAACAAGAAATGTAACCCTGAATTTCATTAATAAAATATTGAAAATAGTTGGGTGGAAAAAGTCGTTTTGAACACATACTAAATATATTTTCAATTGAAAGAATTTTCTATCTGCATTATATGGGGAAAAACATAATCGTGCATTTTCGTCTTCCATGGTGTGTGTGTGTGTGTGTGTGTGTGTGTGTGTGTGTGTGTGTGTGTGTGATTCTAATTATTATTATTATTATTATTATTATTATTATTATTATTATTATTATTATTATTATTATTATTATTGTTGTTGTTGTTGTTGTTGTTTTTGTTGTTAAAATTGCAACTACAAAATTAAGTTTAAAAGGTATTTTCCAAATATATACAACGAATAACCAAATGTATATAAAATACAATAAACTATAAACAAACACAGTTTAATAAATCTTTAACAAGTTCGGTTTGTATGCACTGGAAAGGAATTACGTTTTTAAAAACACCAAAGCGATTCAAGAAACTGATTCAAAAATATAGTTTGCACCACAACGTATCTTTGTATGTGTCATCTTATTACCATAACTGAAGGTTTGTGTGTTTTTTTCCGAGTTCCGATATTTTCAAAGTTTTTCCGCTCGTCTTTCATGAACTCTTTTTTTTTTTTTTTTTTTTTTTTTTTTTTTAAGAGGTAAAACGTCTGTTAATTTGACAGAACTAGAACCAAACAACTAAGCAATATAATTCAAGTGCTCTTAAGCAAGTAGGAGTGAGTTTTTCATTTTGTAACATGTACATGTTTTGTTTTCTCCTTTCCCAAAATAAATCACAGGAGAGTTAATTAAAGATTGGAGAAATGCTTTGAAAACATAAGCACTTTGCATGTTAAAATCATTTATTTGAATTTAGAGTATTAAAGGGCAAAACCATAGCATAATAATAATAAATAATAATAATAATAATAATAATAATAATAATAATAATAATAATCTATTCCAGTCTTTATACATTAAACTTGAGCAATACCGAACTGTGATTACAAAGTTACAACGTTTTTAAACATAACAAAAGTACTGGTGATTGAACGACACTGCAATGTCAAGAAGGAATGAATGATCAGAATGTGATTGAGAAAGTATTGGAATGATGGAAATCAATTTTAAAATGACCAGACATCAAACTGAAATGATGTTCAGAATGAAACATATAAACAATGACAGTAAAATACTTGCACACTGTAATTAATATAGTGTTTAATTTAAAGATTCCCATACTTTACATACCAATACCCTGTTGAGTATGATATGCTGCCATCTACTGGTACAAAAAGGCAATGCATGTAAACTTTCACGGTTTTGTGACAAAGCGACAGATGGCGGTGCTGGGCAATCCCATATCTAGAGAACGGGGAGTGAAGGAGAATGCTGATTGGGTGACAGGTCGATCTTATCGAAGCTGTCTATGCTGTATTGGGAACAGGTACCCACAAGCCCCCGGTTTGTAGTCCCCCCCCCCTCTCTCTCTCTCTCTCTCTCTCTCTCTCTCTCTCTCTCTCTCTCTCTCTCTCTATCTAAACAAGGCAATTTATTGTCGGTAAATCTGGTAATAGCTTGTATTTTCCACAAGAGGGCAGGCTTTTACAACTAAACGCTCCCTTTGAAGCGCTGTGAATGGAGTCCTCTGCACACTTCAACTGACTCATCGGCTCCAAGTTTCATCAGCTGCAATGCTGGTCCACAGTATTTGCAGCGGGGTGGTGCGGGGCTTCCTTTGCCAATGATTAATCTGACCGAAATTATTAAAAATTACATTTTGTATCAATGAAAGAACCAGAAAACCACATCTGCTAATTTAAAATCATATAATATCTAATTATATCCTTGATCAATGAATGGAGTGAACATACCATCTCAACTCTAGACTGATAACGGTGCCGACGCGAAGGACTCTAGGCCGTTAACCCGCCAAGACCCACCTTAAATGCAATCTCATACAGAGGATTATTTTGCGGGTGTACAATGACTGTCGCGCATCTGCAGATTGTAATGTCAATTTGCGGATGTGACTGAAATGCGGGTCTCTTTGGCGCTCTGTAAAGACATCTCTCTTAGGCAGGGGCTTGTCATATTGTGTGTCAGAAATGTAGACTTGCTTTAGGTCAGCCTTTTCTGCTTTGATTTCTGTGGAATGATCCATTCAGTTTATTTGTGTGGCTGCTTTAGAGTCGATGCAATAAGTCACTTGAAATGTGATAATTGACTGAAGGAATCAGTGGCTGGAAATGTTACCCAGTTTTATTAAAAAATAAACCGTGACAATACAGAACGATAGAGGAACATTGCACAACTCAAAACCCCAGTAAAACCATTAACAGCACACACTAATATTCAACACGAATTTAATGAAATATTAGCAAAGTAAGACTTTTTCTGTAACTCGCTCCTCGAATGCATAGAATTGGTTTCTGCGTTGTTTTTACTCCAGTTCTGATCTGCTTCGCTAAGATGTGCAACACATTCAAATTAACATTCCACATACACTTTCATGTGACACTTTGAAAAAGACAGTGCTGAGCATCGTTGTATTACCAGCATATTCTACCCAGAAGATTTGTCAGCAGAACCATTTGCAGACACAATGGATATGAAACCAACATGACACAGTTGACCCAGGTGCTGGTATATGAGCTGCGCAGTATTGCACTGAATAACCAGTGTGTATTGGTTCATAGAACTGCAGGGATGGAAATAATATGACACCCACTGCGCAGCACTTTGATCCATTCCTGGTTTTACGATGAGTTTAATCAGACACAAGTGAGTTTGTTAGCTATACACTGGGGCTGATCAAGTTAGTATTAAAACCTGGAATGCAGTAAACGGCTTTGCAATAGGATAATTTCCACTGTGAGACAGAAGCAAACCAAGCTTGGACAAGCTTGCCATATTCACAAAGCAAAGTTAACCCTGTTTATTCATTTTTTTTCCAAAAAATACAATTTTAAAAATGACCTTGGAGGTTCATTTGAGGTCTCAGGCACGTACCTTCTTGCTAGTTCTGTAACGTTAGCAGTTTGGTTTTCATTTTGCAGGTGGCCCTGTGATTGCAAAAGAACTACCCTGAAAGACAACTCTATTACCCTGAGAGGGGTCCTGACCTGTATTGCGGAGGGTCACTGCATACAGGCGTGCACAAACCCCACTGCATTTCTCACGCACAGTAGATTGTGAATACAGTTGATGTTTGTGACAGAAGTGTTAATGCTGATATTTCAGCCCTGTTGAATAGCTAATCAAAGCTGTCACCAAGTACCTGATCTGAATATTAGTTTCAGTGTTTTAGACTTGCATTGATCACTTCCTCTATTCGTTTAGTATATCTCGAATCCAAAGTCATTTGTTGGGCCTCCCTACAATTATTGGTAATCATTCCATATTTAATTAAAGTGTTAGACTCAATGATTTCTTAAAACAGCTTCACGTTAGACATAATTTTAAGCTTGCCCTATGCTTTGCCTGTATGATTTCCTGTTTACTGGTATCAGGAGAGAATTACATGAATAGTGCATTCAGCGGTCCAAATAAGCTGCACACCTCCGCCTTAAAAAAAAAACCAAATACACACACAATTCGAATTTAATGCGTAAAAATACGCATTGCAATTTTGCTTTACAGCTTGTCTGCCACCTCTCCCGCCTCTCCTAAAACTTCTACTAACAACTACACCTCCCAGAATACAATGCAGGAAACCGTACACAAGAAAAACCAACCCAACAAATATTATCCAATCTCTGGCTAGCCCTGTTGTCTTTGCAGCCAATCACAATAAGAATAAGAAGTGACACAAGTTGAAGCGCAAACAAAAAGAACTGTTTTATAACTTGTTAATGCATTTCCTTATTTAATTATCTGTATGGCTTTATAATGAAGTTTTAACATGTTCACTGTGTTTAATGTTGAATATACGTAACACTATTAACGTAAAATCATGGATACGAACCATGAGAAACCACTACAAACTGAAATTTTAACGGCCAGATTGAGTTATGGGTTCATGATCTGTGTCCATGTTAAATCTAGACATGGCAAGCCTATTGTTCATGGTGTAATGATCATCTTCGCCAGTCACAGTGAGGTGAAATGAGATGAAACTTTACACACTGCTCAAAAATAATATTAAAAAAAAAAAAAGCAGCAGCATTTCCCCACAAATCCTGAGAACACTGTTACAAGCTGTCTTCACATACCCAAGGTATATTCTCATGGTTTTGTCACGCATCGTGGCCAGTCGCTCAAGGTCTATCGTGTCGCACTGCACCTTGTTTTTAAAGCACGCTGGATTCGGTGACTGTGTCGTCGTAGGGGGGATCGAACTCTTTGAAGTTCTGCAGAAGGTGCCCCCTCTTCGCGTCAGCTCTGCCGTTGCTGTTCACGCAACGGTGCCTGGCTTTGGTCATGGTTGTGTTTCTTCGGCTGCTAAGGCTTCCAGCGGAGCCCTGTCTTTTCAGGCTGGGTCTGAGCCGCCGGCAGCAGGGGTACTTGGTGAGGTCGTGCAGCAGGGGTCCGCTGAAGAACATGTAGATCCAGGGGTTACAGCAGCTGCTCAGGCTGGCCAGGAGCATGGTGATGGTGAAGGCAAAGTCCGAAGAATCTGCAACATGTGGATTTTATTTATTTTGGCACCATTTGTCATTAAATATGAACAGTGCGATTGTAAGCAGGTTTGTAAAGGCTGTGTGGGGATTTTATTCAAGTATTCTGAACCTTTCAGCTAGTGTGCAATTGTTACTCAATTATGAGGACTCTCTGAATGTCATGCACTGGTTAATATTGCATGAAGAAATATACAATGTAAATAGATGGTCAGTATACGCCCAAATTATTATCACACTTTGCATATTATTTATTAAGAGTGAGTACACATTTTAAAAAGTTACAGTGTGTCATTGAGAATGGCACATCCTTGACATATGAAAATTCGGATTCAGTGACATTGCAGTAATAGTACTGGACAATTTGTTTAATGAATTTTAAAGTGTTTTAAAATATGGCTCTTGTTGTTTTTTGTCTACATGGTATCTCCCCCAAGGTTTTGAGTTTCTAACAATAAAGTGTTATTGATTTGAAACCACCACTACTCACAAATTGCTCCAATTTTCTTCTCTAAAAATGCCTCACTGCAGATTATTAAAAGCTCAATAACTCAGCCAAGCACACACAACTGGCATTTTAGTTTGAAAGCGTGAAAAAAAAACAGCAATTTTAGATTCATGCACAGCTTTTCTGTTATAATACGTTCCATGATTATTTATTTTAAACCCATAATATTAATTGGGAGCAAGAATTTATTTTGAATTTTTAAATTCTAGCTAGAAGAATTCTAGCAATGTATTTCACATGCATACTAAATAGCTTTTTTTATTTAAAGAAGTAAAACCAAAAGATTACACAATGGAATAAAAAGCATGCTCTTCTTAGTTCTCATTTGTTATCGTTCTGCGCTATAACAGAGCTTTGCCAGACAATATAATCTATTGCCATATTTAGCAGTGCTTGTTTAGAAGCTTGTGTACCTGCCGATAAAGCTACTTTTGGAGAATGCAGACATGCCCAAGAATGCAGTAAAACACCACCAAGGAAATCTCTTTTGGTATACAACTGTGTCTTTTAACCCAGACTACTAGGCAGACACACATATGTTCATGCCTCTGTGCCTGAAATATCAAAGTTGCTGCTGTTTTTAATTTTTTTTTTCTGTGTGTGTGTGTGTGTGTGTGTGTGTGTGTGTGTGTGTGTGTGTGTAGGTTTCTTTTAGTTTCCTTGTAAACAGTCACATTACTAAAATATATGGGAAACAGAAGAACTTGCCTTCTTTGGGAGAGTTGTCATCCCAAACGGACCACATCTGGACGCTAAAGAAGGGGGCCCAGCAGGCTATGTAGGCAAGGACAATGACGAAGGTCATCTTGACTGTCCGGATCTTGGCTCGGGAGATGGTCCTCACGCTGCTCACTCTGGAGGTCATCACCAGCCCGTTCTGGCAGCCGTCGCCCTTGGCCGAAGACATCTGGGTCTGGATCTTGCACCTGAGGTTCTTGCAGATCTCATAGCAGATCAGGCTATAGCACAGGATGAGGATGGCCACGGGGATGATGAAGATGGACAGCGTGGTCCAGGTGATGTACGCACGGACCCCCCAGCTGAACTTGAAGTCCGCCCAGCAGTCATAGACCCCTGATCCCTGGTCCACTTCCTTGAGGGAGAAAATGAAGACCTGAGGGATGCTCAGCATGGAGCTGATGACCCAGGTGCTGCTGATCATCAGGTAAGCCTGCTTGCTAGGCTGCTGGATGGTCTTGAGAGGGTGGCACACTGCAATGTAGCGATCCAGAGTCATCATGATGAGCATGTAAGTGGAGGCGAACATGCTCAGGACTTGGAAATACTTGACCGACCTGCACATGAAGTCGGTGCCGTGAAACCTGTAGGTCACCTCCCATATCATCTGGGGCAACACCTGGAAGAGGGCCACCACCAGGTCTGTGAGCCCAAGATGCAGGATGAAAAGGTGCATCCTTGTCATTTTCTGTCTCATCCTGTACATGGCTATAACCACCCCCAAGTTGCCCGTGGTAGCCACAGCTAAGATAGCGGCCAGTACTCCTATCTCCACTTTCGCCAGGTCTTCATCTCTGGTCAGCAGGGAGGTGATGTTCTCAGGAGTGGAGTAGTGCGAGTGTGCAACAGAGCTGTGGTTGAAAGCCTTGCCGCTCATCGTCGAGTTCCACAGCAGCGACTCTCCAGTTGCATTCCAGATGGTGACGTTTCCCCCATTCTGTGATAGTTCCGTCATCCCCAGGTAAACGGGTAACCCAAATTCTAACCTCAAGCAGCTTATCAGTCTATTATATATATATAGATATAGATATAAAATAAAAAAAGTTGCAGTCTAAAGTATTAAGGAAAAGAAAGATGATCCCAATTGTATAATAAGAAAAAATATATATTATTACAATTTTGGAAAATAAAATGTGGTAGCCTTAGTACTGAATCAGCCAAGCCCCCCTTTTTTTTTAGGCATCTCTGTATGATCCCGAGCTTGATGTACAGTATTTATTACAAGATTAATTAAAATCGGTCCCTGCTGTAAATATAATACTGCGCACTGTTCCTTTCATCCAGCTGTTTTGTGCCTTGACTTCACAGTCTCTGGCAGTCTTAGCTACTGAGGTTATTCTGTGCAGTGCAGAGCTTGCTGTGTGTGTGTGCGCATGTGTGTGTGTGTGTGTGCGTGTGTGCTCTCGGCTTATATACCCTGTGTGAAGGTGTGCTCCCTTGTCTGCTTCCTTGATTGGTTCCCTGTGTGAAGAGATGTCACTAGCACTTTGTTTGTTAATCACTTGATCATCTTCATCACCCCCCCCCCCCCCCCCAACACACACACACACACACACACAACCCCATAATGTGCATATGCTATATATTATTTTTCCATTTGCTTCAACGTTCCACTATTCAGTAAACACCTGCCTGTGTTGCAGTTGGCATATTTACCAGCAAGCAGGTACAGTACTGTTTATCCAACTCTGTCACAATTTCTATGAAACCCACAAATATAATGAACATTTAAACTGAGCTGAAGCTTGTTTTCCGAGCCAGCTGTAGGGTATTTAAAGTGTGGGTTTGTGAGGTCTACATACCCCATGTAAAATGCTGAACCCCACACTTAACGAAAGTGTAATGGTTTGTATGTACTTATTTACAGTGAGCCATTAAAAGTAAAATGGATAGTCACCCCAGGGATATTTTGCATATATTAACAATGTGTATCTAATACATTATTAATTAGGTATCAATCAGATACTCTGTTTCCATTTCGTTTTACATTCCTCAAAACACCATTTGTTTCTTAAATAAGTTTTGTGTCAGAGATTATAGTATTAGTCTTCAGGGCTCTTATTTTGGCTAAAGGAGCTGCTACTGCTGTTGGTAAATGAAATGTCCACAACATTAGCCTGGCTCCTGAGGGGCAAAATGAGTCGCTCCATGAGAACATCTTGATTTATTCTCACTTCTCATACCCTTGAGATATAGCATGCTCCTGCTCAGTTTGCATGCTCAAACTGTTCTTTAAAATGTAATACAGTGACTGCTTAAGAAAATGACTCCATCGATCTTATCCCATTGTGTTTTGAGAGTTTCTTGGTTTTTAACTGTTGTAGATATAAGGTTGCAATGATGTGTACCCAAGTTGCAGCTGTAGCTGAGCATTAGTTAGCTACATTTTAACTAGATTTTAACATTACAGCACTAAAGCCCTAACCCAAACATAACCTTCATCCTACACTATCAACCTCACCACAGCTTTACTCTTAACCCCAAACCTAATCCTAACACTAACCCCAATCCTCACCCTAACCCTAACTCCAATCCTCACCCCAACCCTAATCCTAATCCTAACACTAACCCCAATCCTCACCCTAACCCTAACTCCAATCCTCACCCCAACCCTAATCCTAATCCTAACCCTAACCCCAATCCTCACCCCAACCCTAATCCTTATCCTAATCCTAACCCCAATCCTCACCCCAACCATAAACCTAACCCCAATCCTAATCCTAATCCTAACTCCGTCCTCCCTTAACCTCTGCAAGCAGAATACTTTACATAATCGCTACAATGCATTGCAACAGGTCTTTTATAAAAAAAAAAAATTAAAAAACTGTTTTTTAAAACAGATTAAGAGTGCTACACAATGCCCTTTTGTTATATTGTTTATATACTGGACCAAGTGTCCTGTTACAATTTTAAAAATTAAATAAACACAAGAAAAATCATTGCAGTCTCAGTCCAATAATTAGACACCCAGGAATTTATTTGGTAGACAATATAATAGGATTGTGGGATACATCAGCTCTCATTAGGGTTTTTGACGGGTTATGGAAGGAAATAAAATAAGATAAAGAAACACATCTTGGTAATCACAAATTACCTAGTCAGTCTTTATCAGTAACAGGGATGTCAAAAAATGTGAGCAGCCAAATAATTTCAAATATTTACATCCAGTCAAGCTTGGGAATGGAGGAGAGACCTGAGTTAGACAGCAAAGGCAATTCATTCTAGCAAGGGTCCGGTCTTTAATTGCAATTTCTGGGTAGACTGGATAATTAAAGCAGCTATAAGGAATATTTGGTATGTCATTAATCACATTGAGGCGACATGGACTTTACATGCTTGTGTTGAATTATAAATACAAATAAATTAAATTTCATTTCAAGGATGGCATGTTTGTCAGGAGAAAAGAAAAACACCCAGTACGGTTGAGTCATCTCATTACTCTCTGTTGTAGGTCAGGAACTTCAGCTAAAAGTATATGAAAGAAAAAAAGAATGCATGTAGTTTTTTTTTATTATTATTATTATTATTATTATTATTATTATTATTATTATTATTATTATTATTAATTGCGTCTCAATCCTAATATTCCAGGTGAAGCAACACGTTTGGTCATAGCTGTCCATGCCTCGCACAGCTGCAGTTTTAATGTTCATTCACTTGTATTCCCTTACATCGTTGTATTATTTTAAGTTTCCATCAGAGCTTTTTTCTAATGACAAAGTCATATGAAATGTATGTTGGCCCTGTTTTTACATACATAGCTTAGTTCTCACTCTAGCTACCTGACTCCATTTTATATAAGACTGGCTTTATATATATAATGCAATGCATGAAAACACATTTTAAAAGCTTGTTAATAATAGTTGTTAGTGCGCCAGCACACTGTATAATGCTATGATTAATGCTGTAATTCTTTCTTCACATTGGACAATGAACAATGGCTTTATTGATAGAATTGTCTGGGGATCAGAATTCAGAGACCAGATTAAACCATTTAAAAAGTCGATTTTATTATCATTCTCCCGTTGCAGTGCAGAAGATATGTGAGCTACTGGTGTATCTTGTGACTGGGGCTTGAAATTCTAAATGCAAATAGCGTTAGATAAAGCATGACTTCAAAGCGAACTCTTGTATTGTACAATGTTATTGGTGTTTATTATGTGTTATGAACATTAGTTCTGGAAAACTACAATTCCAGGAAGTACAAGGCAGCGCATGAATGTCACCTGACACAAACAAAATAGCTAATATCTCATCTAATCCAGCATAACAACACAAGAGGGGTTATTGGATAATATCTTTAGTTTCTTTTGATATGTATTATTAAACCCTTAGCTTGAAACCTGATACTAATTGTCTAATATGGGCTTGCTTGACCAAAAAGTCAATATTTGTATTGACTCCAGTCAATATTTGTATAAGTCATGGTGTTATGCTCTTCCCGTAAACAAAGCAAGAGAAAAAGCTTCTTAGCCACTTCTGTAAAACCCCCATAAAAATTCAAAGTCATCATCACAGTGATAAGGAGGCCGGTGATAATGCTGTGATAATGTGCAATCAGATTTGAAAACCGTGGTTACGGCTCTTTTAATAGAGTGATGTTACCACGCCTATGACAGCTCTGTCTTCACAGGAAAAAACCGCTATTTGGATGTGAAAGACTTGTGTGGTTTGATGGTTCCTGAGGGTGGAGGGACCCTTAGAAGCGGCAGCAGATTGCAGATTCAGTTTCACAGTATGGGAAGCCTCAGGACTCTGTGCACATTAGCACAGCGGTTACAGCATGGGTTAGCGTGTTTGTTCCACACTGTTGTGCTGCTTACAGAAACCCATTCAGGCTCTCTCTGAGTTCACTAAATTGTTCTTCTCAGTGGCAGCCATGGCTATTTGTTGCAAGTGACCTACTCCTACAGTGAAACCAAGAATAAAAAAAAAAAAAAACAGAACAGGCATTTATAGATGCAGGCTCGCTGTGAGGCTTTGGTGGAGAAACAGCTGGTCAAATACTGTAAGGTTTCAGAACAATGCAGACATGGTCAGCTCCAATCAATTTCCCACACAATTACAAAAACCTACAGGGAATTTCAATTCAATTCCCTCATTGAGGTCCTCGATCATGCTGGACCCTGTGAATTTTTGGAACCTACTCACCAAAATAAATGCAATCTTAGTCATTATTCCTCGTTTAGCTGACGGGTTATTCATCTGATGCACAACCATATCCTGTATACTCTTGTCCATTCTATGACATGCCAGAGGGGGCGCTGTAGCTAAATGCTGATCGGCCAACCCAGGACCTTCTCCAAGGCACTTGATAAGTAAGTGCAAGACTAGATCATAAACTATGCTTGGGTATATTTACCTTCTACAATTAAGTGACATCCAGTTTAAAGAAGCCAATAACTGGCAGTGATGGGTTTGAGGGTGGCATTCTAATACAAATCTGTCTGCTTTGTTCATTCGTCGATCCAACTTTTTTTAAATTGCTCAGCAGAGGCATGTCAAAATAAAGCATAATCATAATCAAACAAAGGGGCTAGTAAATACAGAACAGGGGACAGGATGGCACTTTCAGAAGGAAGGCTTACTGTTACTATCTGTTCTGTTTTGTTGCTTTGGTCCTGTTTCGAAACACAACTGTATTCAGGGATATTGTGAACAGTGTAAGTCGAGGTTCTGCAGCAACAGCCTGTGCAGAATCTGTAAAGTTTTTCATACATGTCACGTTCACGTTTTATACCTGATGGTACTGGATCATTACTGAGGGATATTGATGGCCAGCCTAGCAAATAAACAGAATTGTGTTTATGTACACGTGGATACAGACAGATATGGAAAGATAAAAGTTCCATTTCATCCTTATAAATGTATACTTTCACAAGGGTATAGCAAGCATTAAGGACCGTCTTACTGTTGCAATTAAACCCTGCTTCTGTTGATGATAATGAATGAACGAACGTATAAATGTAACCATAAATAAGGGCTACACTATACATTTAATGCGTGCACAGGTGGAACGGGACCAGTTGTGTTGACCTATCTTCCCCCATATTATTTACTCACTTGCAGTCATTTGAGATTTTGTGATAAGCAATAGGGGTTTGATTTAGAGCAGCTCCTCTGTAATGCGTTCTCTCTTCAATTTAAACTGAAGCATTCGTGTGATGGGTTTGGCACCAGGGATCAAGGGAGAATATTGTGAAAACATTTGAAAACAAGTCGCTGGTTCAGTCACTACAGGGTATGTGCAGAATCCATTGCTTGAGGGCAACCGTTTGCTTCCTTGTGTGTCGATGCTTCCAAAGTTTAGGAAGACGTCCGAAACATCTGCCATGTAGAAAAAAAACTAAAATCCATTGCACTTTGAAAATTGTGTTGCGGTAAATAAATTGAAAAATAATCTATTTTGATTCTAAAATGAATCCAAAAATGAAAACATCAACAGCAAAATCTTCAAAATAAATGCATTATGAATGCAAAAGTTTTTTGTGAAGACCTTTAAAATGTGTAAAAGGAATTGCTTAATTATTGCTTAAATACCTAATGTAGTGCACATTGATAAAATGTTACCATAAAAACCATTTGGGGTGACCATGTAGTTGTTTGCGAGACCATGATATGAATATCAGAGCTACCATTTAAAATGGACCTAAAGCCTCTCCACGTACCGTGTCTTGCTCAGGACAAATGGCAAGCATTTCGTTTTCCTTTAATATTGCCAGGTCCGTCGTCATCTGCTCTGATCACTAGAACAGGGCTCCTCCATAGCCACAATCTAACCACCACCCACTCCTCAGGTAAAGTCATTTGAAGAGATGCAATGCAGAGATGCATGTCAGCTTGTCTCTTACAAATCTGTGTCCTCACATCTTCGCAAACACGTTCGGCTCCACCGGGCAGCATTTCAGAGGTTTTCTTCAGTTGGAATTATGCATTTACTTCTCATAAATTATAAACGCATTTTGAAATTGAATAGTGACATCAACTTTATTTGCCCTCATGCATGTGTCTTTGTAATACACATTTTATTAAGTGTTTTATTTTTTATGTTTAGCAGTTACTTCCGATCTGAAATGTGGGTCTATTTTGCAATGTATTTTGTAATGCACAAAGTGAAATCTTTCAGTATTTTGTAATGCATGTATCAATGATATTAGAAAGCACTACCGAGCCATTTATCTCGCATATGAGAATGTCACTTTTAGTCACAACTGACAGCTTCAATTTTCAGAGATGTCCAACGGCAGCAATTGACATTTCATGTCTTGTCTGTTTAAATTTCTAAGCAATTAAACGATAAATTCAGACACCAACACTGGTCCATTCTGAACTGCCTTTCTGTGTACATCTGGACTCCTGTGCATAGCACGCCAGCTCCTTGGTGTTTTCCAGTGGATGGGCAAATTTTAAAAGTGGAAGTAACCTGGGATTATGGATTCAGGGCTCTGGAAGCAAGGCGTGAACTTTCTGCTACTTTTCATCGATCGTCTGATGGATTTCTCACAGCAGGAGTTCAATCAGCTGAAACTGGTCAATAAGTCAGTGCCTTGCCCTGGTTTCTTGTTGTTATTCCTGGGACAGTGGGATCAGAGCTGCATGGGGTCTATGATGATAACTGCCAGGGAAGGTGGGGGAGCATGCTGCAATTCTAGACCGAACGGATTAGAGCTATCAGCTTGTGGCAGAGCAAAGCTCTGCCCTTTAAATTGGCAGGGATGGGGGTTAACTTCCCCTGCCTGCCTTTGCCGCTGTCTGCTCTTCTTTCCCATTTTTTTTTTTTGAAAAAAAATTATCCCAAAAATTCCACAAAACAAAACAAAAATACTGCTCTGAGCCTCTAGGTGGCGCTATTCCACTTCTGACACCAAATGTGGCAGGCTGGCGAGTGGATAGAGGCCCAGAGACAGTCTGCAGTTCAAAAAAATAACAATTTTATTATAAATAAACAAAAATAAAGTGCACAAGGGCAAAATAACAGATACTCAAACACAAATAAAGCAAAAACAAAACTCACAAAAATAAAGTTTCCAGGCTGGGCAATGCCTTCACTGGATTTAGAAAATTCAAAAACCACAAAACAAACACCAACCTGCTTCCTCAGCTCCCTTCTCCCCAAATGAGAAGCAGAGGCCTCCTTTTATATCAGGTGGCTGGGCACTGATTGATCGTTAATCAACCTAATCAACTAATCAACCCCAGCCACCTGAACATAATAAACCCAGGCAGGCAGGGGAAGTTAACCCCATCCCTGCCAATTTAAAGGGCAGAGCTTTGCTCTGCCACACAGCTACACTGTGACTTCAGAATAACTGCCATGTAATGAAATAGGCATCGTTCCATTATTTACGGTACTGTTTTATATATTTCATACTGATTTTAAACTTGTTCTTTAAAGTTTAAATCCACAATTTAAAATGTAAGAGATGTGAATATCCCAAAATTAAAGTCAAAAACAAACAAGCACAAACCAAAAATCTAATAACAGTGGATCGGTGATAGGGGATTTGTATTCCACTGGAGAGCAAGCTTTTCTTGTTTTGCCATGTGCTTTGCCTCTAATGAAATGTTGGAAGCGAACACCACAGCGACCACTGAGCTTCAATACCATGTTAGAAAAATGTAATTGCTCAAAAATTTCTCAGAAATGGAACTGTAATATCTGTTTTCTGTTTGTCGTTTCCCAATGTGGTGCTAACAACAGCAGCTGCGTTTTGAAAGGCTCATTTCTGAAAGGTTACGGGCTTTCTATTCAGTACTTTTTAGTGTAAACAACAGAATTATCATTGCTTTAAGCGTGAAAAGAAGGATGAACTCATAACAAATCAGGTCATCACTCACTTTAAAGTACACAGTAGGTTCCATTCTCCTATTTGAAATGTACTGGCAAACATATTATTGTGCAGCTATTAAAGAAGCACTTGCTTAACAGCTTCCTTATAAACTGTAGTTTTATAAGTAGTGCCTGAGATCTGAATCAAATGAGGGGAGGGACACAGTTATACAATACGCGGCAATCACAACTGCATCATCGCTCGGTCGGTCCCCAGTCCAGGTGTCAGTGCACTCGTTGTTTCTGATTCAGGTTTAATTGAGTTGATTTCCTGCAAGGATACATTTTTTCCCTCACAGATTTCAGAGCTGATCTTTATCACCAAACACTTTTGTGCTGACCTTCAATGAGCAGGTCTGTTAACAGCTGCAAGTTACAATTTGCCGTGTAATAGGGTCTTCAGCCTTTAACACTGAGACTCAGAGATAACTGGGGGTTTTTAAAGGGATCAAGGGTGTGAGCTAAAGCACCATCCCTCTTCAGGAATATCATAAACCAAAAGGTTTATATATATTAGCCTGTTCTTAAATTAGTTCCACTCTCGCGTATCTTTGTATTGACTTCCTGTATATGAGAATTCATGGCTGTTTTTGGATTCTGTAACAGCGATTTAGAAGCCATTCCATATCAAACTGTATAAAACAGGTAAAATGAATATGAAAAACAAAAAGCTTTGTAAAAAAAATTCCCATTGTAAATGTGACCACTTTATCACATTGTCACTGCGCGACCTCGTTTCCTGTTGCTCCGCGGCTAACCTTCCTCGGAAGAGCCTGTCATTTGTTTTAAATTACGTTTTAATCGCCTCACACATACACATAACGAGATGGAGCTAAAGCAGATTTCTTAGGAAAGAGCTTTGCAGTCACTTGCAAAGACAGCACAGATAACACCCGCATAATTGACGTTCAATCATCCAAGCTAACGTGAATTCAGCACCAATCTCCTACAAGCACGGCATGGAGAAAACATGTGTTTAATACATCCTTCTGTTTTGTTGGGTTTAGAGGCTGTTCTGGATTGAACTGGACTGAGCCAGTAGAAGCAGCCTTATTCGCTTTATTACAAAAACAACTCCTGACTAAGGTATCCGCCAGCGTGTTTGTCTCCTAGACTCTTATACCAGTAGAGAAACTGGTGCTCATGCAGTGTGGAACTAAGAGATGCATAATGGAATATTAGGAACAAAAAAAAAACACTCCAAACAGTCAAAGCGAACGGCATAAACGCTGTATCCTTCACGGATGATGTTCTGTGAAAACAAGACCTTTATTAATCAGCTTTACTTGTTGCTACTAAACTTATTGTTGAACCCAGTTTTCTGGCGGTAACTTTGGCATAAGTACAGTTGCTAAGGTAATTTAGGCTTAGAATGGTTAAAGTGATAAAGCATGTGCCAAGAATGTATGGGAAAGGAGAAAATAAAACGATTAACCACAGTAATCTTGTAAAATAGAGTAGTTAGTGGTTGGTTGCAACCGAGTGGAGTAACAGCTGAATAACTCATTTCTACTGTACTTAGTAAGATGAAAGAAACACACTGTAGTCATGTATGCTTTGAGCTACTAGAGTATAAATATCAGGCATACAGGCAACACAGAGAGAGAAGCTCCCAATACCTCCAGATCATCAATATAAATACCAGGGATAGAGACGACACAGAGAAGCTCCCAATACCTCCAGATCATCAATATAAATACCAGGCATAGAGGCGACACAGACAGAGAAGCTCCCAATACCTCCAGATCATCAATATAAATACCAGGGATAGAGACGACACAGAGAAGCTCCCAATACCTCCAGATCATCAATATAAATACCAGGCATAGAGGCGACACAGACAGAGAAGCTCCCAATACCTCCAGATCATCAATATAAATACCAGGGATAGAGACGACACAGAGAAGCTCCCAACACCTCCAGATCATCAATATAAATACCAGGCATAGAGGCAACACAGAGAGAGAAGCTCCCAATACCTCCAGATCATCAATATAAATATCAGAGATAGAGACGACACAGACAAGCTCCCAATACCTCCAGATCATCAATATAAATACCAGGCATAGAGGCGACACAGACAGAGAAGCTCCCAATACCTCCAGATCATCAATATAAATACCAGGGATAGAGACGACACAGAGAAGCTCCCAATACCTCCAGATCATCAATATAAATACCAGGGATAGAAACGACACAGACAGAGAAGCTCCCAATACCTCCAGATCATCAGGATCAGTGTAGCATCTGAGGCTGTCTCTCCAGGGGCTGAGACAATCCGATCAATTGTTTCGCTGTTAATACTAGTGGCACATATTATATCTAAACTATATTGTTAATTGTAGACTATAATGTTTGGTATTCAGAATTACTACATGGTAAACATTTGAAACATGGTCTGGTCTCGCCCTTATAGCGTAGCCAAGTATTTAATTCCACGCTTACCTTCATTTCTTTAAACCTTTCATAGGTACAGCTAGTACAGCAGAGTGTGCACATTGTCCCCCGCCTGCCCCCTAGTGGATGCAAGAAGTAACACATTTGTTCTATGTGGTATTTTGGACTGAATCCATTAGAGGCAGAGTGTATAGTGTCTGGTAATGGGTATACTCTGGTGCACCAGCTGTGACTCCAAATAAAGAGCCCAGGGGTGATTCAGGAGTATTATCAGGATGTACCAGAAACCAGAAGCAGAATCATAATCTGAATCTAAAGAAGGAGTTGAACAGATTAGTTAGGATACTGTGATGTTTCAGAAACCACATTGCTTTGCAGTATGTGCCATCCATCCTCGAAAGGGATAGCATTTGTAAAACTCCTGGAAAGGGTTTGAGCCAAACAGAATGCGTTTCTCCATATTGATGGAAACCTTTTATACTGACAAGCGTGAGTTACTTTGCTGTCTTTACCGCTGAGAACAAAATAATGATTTTTCAGATAACAAGTAAACAAAGCAGATCCTTGCATTGTGTGTGTTCTCTGGCTCAGACGAGGCAGAACAAAACGCGCCCCCGGTTTCCTGCTCTCTGACAGGGTATTATGTGTCACATTACAGGCCCATTATCTGTAATGGCAACCTAAAATCACTGTGAACAGTGTGGAATAGGAGTCCTATTCAAAGCAATAGAGACATGCTATGGTCGGAAGATTCACTTGTACAATTCATTCAATAAGATTCAGTTCCAGTTTGGATGTACAGTTCCCAGGGGAGTCAAAAGATCATCTGTTTCAGCCCAGCTGATAAGGGTGCATTATATCTGCCTGCTTGTTACACACCCTGAGCAGCTGCCATTCTCAAATTAATGTTTCTTCTATGAAGCGTGGCTGTATTCTTAGCTAAACTGTGCCAGCTGCACCATAGCTCAACCAGTGTAGTTACGACAATGCACTCTGTGGTATGACTGCCCCCTGGTGGACAAATCTAAAATAAAATATTTATTTTCCTCCAGAAATGCTTTTTTTTTTTTAAGTGGATACAGTACCGAGTTTGTGCACTAGATGGAGCCAAATTGAGAATTTTTGGACGTTAAACATAATAGAAACATGCTATATTACTTTTTTTTTTTTTATTTTTTTAATGCAGTCAGACAAGCAATGCAACTTTTTCTTTTACCTTAAGCTTACTGGCTCACTGGAGTAAACAAATCACCCTAAATTTTTTGAAATACTCAAAGAAATGTAATGACAAACGTTTCGACTTGGAGTGTTTCTCAGTTTCCTGGAAAGCATGGTTAATTGATTCGTTTTAAAGGCTGCAGTCACGGTTTCTTTCCCTTTCAATTACCAGAGTAAGCAAGGCCTCGTGAAGCAGCACTAATCAGGAGGCACCTTGGTAGAGATGCTCTACTGAACTGTGCAACTTACTGCCGGCAACACCAGAGGAACCCCAGCAAAGAGAAGCACGTCCTGACCGGACTTGTGTACAGGTGGTCCTGTCTGTCTGTCTTCTGTCTGTCTGTCTGGGGACACTCCACTGTGACTATCAGCCTCCTATGCATTTGAATGTATTCTGATATATTTTATACCCTTTTTTAAAACTGTAGACTGTTCCAGATTATGAGGACCATCTGTACTGCATATGTGTTCACGGAGTAGAAAATCAAATATATATTCTGCTGTGGGATTCGGGTTAGCCTCAGCATTAGAAAATACAGGTTTTGTTTATTGTGCACAGATGAATGTTTTCCGGATCTCATGTGTGACCGTGTCCTACAGTGTACGCTTTATCCTTGGTGAAATTCTATCCAGCAGGGAGGTTTTTGTTTTTATGTATAAAAACATGTCCCTATTGCTGAGATTGATTCCACTAGTGACACTGAGACATTCAAATACTGGCTGGGTGAGCTGCAGCTACAGCTTGTATTCCTCAGGCTGATTTGTGGTGTGTCGGGCTTGAGCCATTAGCTTAGGAAGGGACAGCCAGAACTCTGAAATGAACGAGAATCGAGTCAGATGGAGGTTACCAGACAAGAATCATTCAAACAAACAGCAGTGGCACTGTTAACAACTATGTAGCTGTAATGTGTTTATGGTCCAGCAGGTGGCTAAGAGGTTTTAGGTTTGTTTTTTTGTTTTGTTTTCACAGGTACTGTGGCATCCTGGTGTGTTTATTTCTTATTTTAACAGTTACAGTTTCTCAATGTAAAGATCAATATTAATAAATCCATAATATATATATATATATATATATATATATATATATATATATATATATATATATATATATATATATATATATGATTAAGCTCTGTGTTTTGGAACAATTCTAAGTTTGCTTTTATACATACACAGTACTGTCATTTTAATAAAGAAACAAGCTCAAATTGAACTGCAGTTTCAGTATGCAACAGTGTATTATGTTATTGCCAAATCTATTATGAATAAATCATTTCAAGATTTTTTTTCTTTTGCAGCAGTTCTAGAGAACACCATTTTGTTTGTCGTGCAGTGACATGCCATTTCTGGTTCTGATTTTATTTCCATTTCAAAGTAAACACGTTATTGCTTTCTGGATCCTTTTCGGGTATGAAGTTATGAGAAATATGATCCAAGGGACGTAAAAACAACCCAAGCAGCGTTTTTCCCTCAAACAATTGAGTCACCTCACTGCGCAACTATGTTCTGCTCTTTGGGCATGTCTGTGTAATATTACAGAACCCAATACTGTTACAGAAAGTGCTCAATAACTCCAATGGGGCGAATGAATCAACAATGAGCAGCACTCAGCTCACAACAATGGTCATTTTAACCAGGCTGACATCAGTCTTTCCAGCTCTCCGGCACAAAATTGCCTTTTCAGGGCAGGACTCCTTTGTAAGCCCTTTATTGAAATGTTTCACATCATCCCTTCCGCACTTGAGTGAGCTACAAATCAAGGCACGGTCAGACACAATAAATAAATGCAATGCACAGAGAGACTCCTTCAAAAACATTCAGAGTTTTGCCAATATATATTAACCTCGTCAATAAAATCATATCAAAGCATCATGCTAAATTATATTGAAAATGTTTTTTTTTTTTTAGATTATTAGCATTCCAATTAGCAACACAATAAAGGGCACTTATTGGAAACACTACAGCGCTTTATAAATCTGATGGGCTACAGTTTCTCATTTTGTATTTTCCCGGACTTTATGATTCGTAACTATTAATTTCAGAGACAGTAAGTGCTGGCGGTCAGCGTGGAATGTGACACGGCAAGAATAGGATTCCACACTCAACCACTGCATGGAAGCAAGCGCTCTCGAAGCAGTCACTCTATGAGGCCAACTCCTTATTGCACGTCATCACATTGGCATTTAAACACGTTTGGGGTGGTGTGGTAACTGCTTTCTCTAATATATTCCTGCCTAATCCAATCCCAGCCCTGGTGTTCAGTACTGAGCTACTGGTTGCTACAATTTCTTTTTTTAAGACCTGTTTTTACAGACAGTTCATTTCCTTAACAGCTCACTAAACCAAAAGCCAGTAATAAAGAGATTTTTTTTTTTAAATCCAGATTGACGAGAGATTGCCCTGCAGAGACAAGATTGAAAAAACATATATGCATACATTGTAAAGTATAGCACAGGTAGGAAACTTGACATTATAGTACACTATACATAACAGAAGGGGACATGAGGTAGAGAAAGACTAAGACAGGGGTGTCCAAAGTTGGCTCTTCCACTCCTGTTCCAACCCCATTCTAAATTGTTTATTTGAACCAATCAAGCCTGCATCCAGACCTCGAAGTAGTTCTCATGTTCCCTGTTAAACCTGGTGTGGAACTCCAGGACCGTGAATGGAAGCCCCTGGACTAAGAGATTATAACTCATGAACAGCTTTGCTGGATGGAGTCTTGCTAGTGTTTGCAGAGGTGAAATGAGGCCCTGGTGTAGGCTTGTCTTTCAGACAGCTGCAAGGCATCACACTGACTGAGCAGATGTTTCCTAAGCCTCGTACCGCGCTGGGTTAAAAAAAATAAATAAACATGGACAGAATGCACAAGGTCTCCAACAGCCGCTCCTGACGGACTTGGCTTCACCTGATCCGTCTTTGTTCCCTGCTTCAGGAAGTTATTGACCTGTTTGTTTAGCGAGAGCCTGGCTTTTTCCAGTTTCGGGTCTATTATCTCCAGTGCTCTAAATTGAGACAAAGCCTGCTGTTACTGCCACTGCATTGACAGGACGATCTTACCTTCCTCTATCAGGTGATATGCAGAAAGCTATATTGTTTTTTATATATTTCATTTGTCCTAATAAAATCTGCGCTTAATTGTCTCCTTGCAGAGTACACTCTCTAGTGCAAGTCATATACTGTATAGAGTATGCATCGGCACCAAAAGATATTCATACACCGCCTGGGACAGGCCTAAATTGACCAGTCTGAATAATACCCTTTGAAGGTGTATGTGTTCACCTTTGAAATGCAAATAACCCTACAATTATAAGAAGTCAAGCAGACAATGCTTTCATCTGTGCCGTCCTTTGGTTCAGTACTTAACTGTCAAAAACGTATGTATGTAAATTCTACCAGACCACGGTCCTGGCTGTGTATGTTCTTTTTCATCATTTATCGTACCCGTCCCCGGCAAAGAAACCAGCCTTATAGACTCAACTGTTCCTAGGACTGAGTCATCTTTAATTAAAATAGAGAGGGTACTAAGCTAGGATGAGACAGACTGCTCTTCCACCATGACAGAGTAGAGCTGTAGCTACAGCAGCACTCTTCCTTGAGCCAGGAAAGTGGTGAGGGATGAATCCTTTTTTCTTCTAAAATGCTGGCAATCTTTAACTGCGAACTCCCTTTCAGAAGTTCCAAAACCCTGAAGACACGCAGGCTCATATCATGAATAATAACTTTCAGTCTTGAGGGTAAAGACTTTTACAAAAACTCTGTAATAAAATCCATCTCTTCTCAGCTATTGTTAGTGTTTTGGGGGATACTGTCCCAGTTCTCCAATATTTGTAATACTTTTTAAAAAGCTTTTAATTCAACAGAACTAAATCAGTGATGGAGCACATAGTTGATCTTACAAGCAAAGCCAATTTTAATAGATTTTATAAATGGATTTTCATTGCGGACAGAGCAGGACCTTAATAATGCGGATGAAAATAGTTCAGAGAGCATCCCCTTATCTGACTGAAGCAATTACTCAATTTATTACAACACAGCTGGAGTTTAATTCCTGATCCCCATGTCCAGAAAGGGATTTAGTTTGCTGGTTTCAGACTGTGTTGTGGCTGGATACAAAGACAGCCAAACCACATAACTGAGGTGAAAGGGGCATTCATTGATTCACTCTGAGGCTGTGGTGACGCACAGGCATTCTCATTTATTCTTTCTAACTAAAGTACAATTATTTAGTGCCTGTTCACTAGATCCTTACAGATCTTGTTTTACATGCCAGTTTGTTTACATTCATTTAACATTATTTTTAACACGTCTTTGAAGAATTTTGAAGAATACACACAACATTTGGTAAATTCCTCAGTGAGATGTGTTTTATTAATATGAGCACATGTAGACAGATAGTAGTTTGCAATTAGCCCCCATTGATAGATAACAGTTTATACACAATGGAAGAGGTTCTGATTGCTGATTCATTATGAGAATGTTTTCAGATTCATTGTTTTGCCCAGGAAAGTCTCAAACCTCTTGCTTTATATGACCCTGTTTCTCTCTGACCAGTCACCCCTATCAGTGATCAGGGGGGGGGCGGGGGGGGACGGACACGACACAACAGCCATACAGAAATTGATTTTGGAGAAGTTGAAAATCACCATCTGGAAAGTTATTAGTCTCTGATTTTCTGTGCAGTATGGCAGGCCAGCATAAATTATTCTGATGAGTCAGCAAAAAATAATAATAAAATAGAATTGCTGAGGAACAAATGTGTCTGCTTGTACAGTATAAGCTTGAGAATGGCTGTGAAGAAATAATTGGGCAAGCAGGATTGGATGCACTGTAACAGTTTCTTTAAAGGGAACTGCTGAACGGCAAGACATGGTAACACATAGCATTGTCTACGGGAAGACTGTGGTATAGAAGCAGTACTCGAACAATTACCATTTCTCAATTAGTAATAGTAATACAGTACCGATAACGAGCACACACAATGTTTCAAAACATCATTTAATTACTGTGCAGAAATCATTTGTTTGGAACATGTACAAACCATAAAAACAATGAATCGTCAGTCAACAGACAATGCCAGTGATTGCACTACTCCTCTAAATTAGCAAGGCTGTCAGCAGAGTGCATTATCTGCAATCACACAACCCACAAGCTGTACTCAGATTCCAGCGAAACTACCTGAATCAAGACCATCTGTTTAGGAGTAATTACAGGCTTCACTTGAAAGCAGTGGAATCGCACAATTTATTGCCTGATTTCACATGCCACTCATCTTGTCAAGAAAAGAAACGGGAAACGCAGATGCGTTTTAAACTCCAGCAATGATATAGTCCATTTATATTTGATGAAAATCGGCATTGCTTTAACGCTCCAAGCCACAGCCTGGTATTCCACTCTTTGGATTTGCACCCGGCATATTTTCATAGCAAGCTCTTTCCTGGACACGGGCAATATGCAGGATCTTCATTACAATCTGGGGAGCAATTCTGGCTGCTTGTCCTCCAAGTGGATTCTTTTATCGTTAACAAAGAGCACTGCCAGTGCATTTTACATAGCAGCACAATCTGTTACACAAATACAGGGTCCTTTAATGATCGAACTGGAGCGGATCTAAGTCAGAACATCCTAAAACCTGCTCGGTTGCTGGCCTCTGCTTCAGTTAGTTTTTTATTACTGCATTTAGTGAAGTTAATAAGAAGGTCAATAAATTACCCTTGGAGAAAACACTGGCAGGATTCAAATACAGTTAACAAGCTGGGTGCTCTAAACCAGGGCAGTCTAGATAGAGCCAGGGGAGTCCAATCCCAGTCTATGAGGGCCATTCCACTGCAGGTTTAACAGGTAAAATGAGAAGATTAACTGCTTCATGGTCTGGATGGCAGTTTAATTGGTGGTAGTAAACAATTTGGAACAGGGTTGGAACTAAGACCAGGAGTGGAATGGCCAACTTTGAACACCCCTGACGATACAGCGGTTTGTTAGACTCGTTGTGGCTCTTTCAGTTCATTCCAGTCCAGGATCTTGTTCCAACCTGGACCTTAATTACTTAATCACACACAACATCCAAATAAACAATCATAAAGAACTAGCTGGAACAAGGCTTGGGAATGCTCAATTCAAGAATCAAGGACATGGTCATAACAAGGACTACTGGAATAGATTGAAACTGGTTGAGATTGTTAAAACAGACCCCCAGAATCTCTCTACTTGGACCACCACAGGCGTTGTTAATAGAACAGGTCATAATGAAGACCTCCGACTTAATGGTGGTCTTTCTACTCAGCCATCCAAAGGAGGACGTTTACTGTACTTTTCTATCCGAGACTCTTTCAGTTACGTTAGCTATTATTAAGTTAGAAACAACGTAAGTCCTTATGGACTGTTTAAAGTTACTTTGAGGGTCTGTTCAAGTCTGGATGCAAGAGGGTGGGGCATCGGAGCATAAAACAAACAAGAACAGCACAAGACAGCTTCAGTGGGTAAATGCATCCATTGTTTCTGAACCTGGCTACCAGAAAATTAAACTGCATACACATGCACTATACTGGCATAAACACTTGTATTGTATTCAGCTGTACAACAAAGTTCATTCATTTACTGACTGATTTTTAAAGTGACTGTAATTTAAAATCAATAAACACACACACACACACACACTTTATTTGCAGTGAACCGATTATCCCAGAATAGTCTACTAAAAGCCTACTAATTTGTCATGAATTAATAATAGCATACCAGTACGCTGCTAATGCACTGTATTAGAATTTATAGCTTTCCTAAAAGAAGTTACAGACACATTTACAGCTGTGAAACCAGGTAGGCAGACTGAAACACAGTGAGGAACTTCATAAACAAACAATACAAAAAAATGTTTATGTTTTTTTAATATATTTTAATATTAGCACAAATACAAAACAATGCATCTCCACACATACACATATATACAAAGTGTAAGTCAGTGCAATTGCAGCCTGTTATTTTTATGCAGACGCTTTATCAAAGTAGATATAAATATATCTTTGCTTCAATGCAAATGAAAAAAAAGGTGCTTAGCACCTTAAAGTAGAGCAATCCTCAATTTCCAAAGCAGACATGTGTCAGTTTAAGATGAGTTTGTGTCAGTTACAGCTTTCAAGCTCAAGTATGCACCACTATAGCCTTCTTTTCATTATTATTTTTAATGCCTCGTCTTTTACAGTCAAGCATTTTCTAAATCTTGATTGAGAGTTGCGTCGATGCATGTCAACATAAAATAAATATAAAAAATAATAAGATTTTGGAAATCAACTGCTCAGCAAGAAAACACAAACACAGCCAACAAATGAATGCTGCTGATGCTCCTAATAATACTGCAATCTTCAAATCTGATCATCCTACTTGATTTTTTATTTAAAAAACACCATATTTATAAAAATTGTTGAAAAGTAAAAAAAATAAATCTAACAAAAATATAGAAATCCTTTGATTGTGCAATAAGTAACTTATAATACATGTCTTGTCTTAATTCAAAGTTAAATTACTCTTCAACCTAGTAAGAAAGAACCACAAGAACTCTAAAACTCCTCTCCTTTTCAATTGTGGGACCTTGAACTTCCAGTGCAATTCTAACACAGTATCCTTTTGTCTGTTTGGTTTCCAATCCCTTTCAGGGATAAAGTAACCACTTTAGATATCAGCCTTCAGACTGCCGACAGCGTTGTGGACAGCAGCTGAATGTTAATCTGAACCACAAGGTAAAAAAGATGAAAGGGGGAATCTCAATAATAAAAATATCTGTCCTTCCTGAACATTATATTAAATCCAATGACTGTGTAACTTATTAAAAAAAATGCAACAACGTTTCAAGTCGATTGCCTTGCAGATATCCACCACTACAGAAATACCATATAATCCCTCTCGTGGAACAGGTATACCGCCTATCAAGAACAGATCAGAGCAATCTCAATATTGTACTGTAATGCCGGCTGGTGCAGACTAATACAGAGTTTCACATCAGCAGGACTCTCCTGCCGTTTAACGATTGAGGATGTAACTGACTGCAGCTTTTCATTTTCTTTTACGGATGGATGATTTGCTTGGCCGTTTGATTGATTTGGAAATAATGACGGTGAAGCACGAAGCAATATCAACGTTTCGTTAGCACAATTTTGACCCCCCCCTTTACAACTCAAGTTCATATGCGTCTCACAGTGTAATCGATGGATGTGCTGTGGATGTGGATCAGAGGTCTCCACACTGAAGTATCATCTTTCTATCTGATACATTCCTCTTCAGACAGACTGTCTATCCCTTCGTCGTCGCTCTCCTCAGTGTCAGGCAGGTCTCCCCAAAGCAGAAGTTTTGATCCTGAATCGCAACACAAGATTTTAACAATGTTCCCAATGTGCTCAAACGGGACGGAGGGGCAGCAGAAATGACAAGAAGTTTTGATTCTCTCTGCCTAAACGCTGCAAATACTGTAGTATTTTAATTGTGCTGCAAATACAGCACAAGAGTGTAAACTAAAAGTAAATGCGTTGCACAGTCAATCTGGACTCAACCAACCCAGCAAAGTACAGCAAAACTGCATGGATTAATTCAGTATCAAAGTACAGTGTGAGCACAAGCAAAACTGCATGGATTAATTCAGTATCAAACTCTGCATTATGTTTACTTTTCTGCTGTGCAAACACGTTTTTCTAGCAATACATAATGTTACATTATGTGACTATTATGTATGCATGAAAATACAATAAGCACACCTTAAATGTTATCCAAAGGTTTAGCGTTTAGAATTTTGTCAAAACGTTTCAAAGTTATAAGAAGTGAGCATGTGAAATCTGCTGGCTTTAGTGTTTCTAAAGTACTATACAGTGTAAGGTTATGTATTTAACATTCTGTGTTTATTCATACCTTATAGCGGTCTTCTACACATTAACTTTGCGTCATTTATTTTACACTCTAGTGCAGTGCTTCTTGCTATTGGTTACCCGAGTGGTTACTAACACTCCAAATATGTTAAGGGTTAAAATATAACGTTAAAGTTTCAACTTTTAGGAAAGTAAAGAAAAATCTACTACAGCTAATTCCAGTAAATGACATTCTAGAAAAAGAAAGTAATGCAGTGCAAACCATTACTTTCCGTGGCAATGCTGTCCGTCAAATGCTTACCTGATGAGTCCAGCCTACTAGCAGCAGACACAGCTGTACTGTGAAACATCCAGAAATGGCCATTATTACAAGACAGCAGGCAGGGATTACAGGGGGCCACCACATGGTACCCGACAATGTTACCACTGGAACACAGGAATCAGAAATATAAGCAGATTCCACTGGAAACACTACAGAGGACTATGAAGATACATACGCCAAACGACTAGCTTTCCAGCTACTGTATTTTTTAAATCATATATATATATATATATATATATATATATATATATATATATATATATATATATATATATAAACACACACACACACAAAATACTAGACTGTAGCATTTTACAGTAGCAAAAGATTCACCTGGATTGCAGTAATGCTTGTGGTTAAGCATTTAAGTTATACTCTAAAATACAATTTAATATGATAATATTAAAACTTTCAATATTCATAATCCTTCAGGCTGCGTTCAATGTGTTGACCCTCCTTGTCCCCATTGTGATAACCGTTTATATATAGAAAGCTTTTAAGCCGGCAATCAAACATTCCCAAGAGACGTGTGACTCATCAGAGTGGCTAATTGTTAAGAAATGCCCTCTGCACCACTTTGAAAAGCAGCAAAGCCTAACTGAAAACAAATCTGTCTGTATTAAAAAAAATTAAAATACCCACCATTTCAAGCATGCGATGTCTTTCAGTTTGCATTTGCAGCTTTCTGTTGAATAGCAGTTTGCAACAAAGTCAACCGAGCTGAAGAAGATAAGAGGCGTTAATCAGCATTACTGTGTGCCTTCTTTTATGTAAACCCAAAACATTTGACAATAATCGCTGCATGTCATTCGACGTGTAAGCATCACTACTGGCGGTGCATCACCTACACTGGATTTAATTAACACTCTGAAAAAGTCTATTTTGGAAACATGCAGTTAAAGCACTGTAGCCGATTACAAAACCAGCCGTCGTCTCACTGCACAGAGCCCCTGCACGTCAGTGCATTTTAATAATTGCACCCTACCTTTTCGGCGGTATGTCAGTCGAATAGAGCTCAACTTCAGTATCGGCCAAAAGGGCAGCTTTCATTCCTCGTGTGCACAGGACGCTTTCGCAGAACGCGCAGTGAATGAGTGAAACGCACTTGCTTTTAAAGGTCGAGGCTGACATTGTCATATAAACACGATATTAGTCCCAGTGGGCACCGATCTAAAGCAACAATCACCGAACCGCAACCGATGTATCACATAGATTACCAATCGATTTGCATTCTGAAAAGAAACTGTGTAATAATAACGCGTAATTGTGTTTAAGGGAGTTTCAGTCAAACAATAGGTGACTGTAAATCTACATTCATAATGTACCTCGTTTGGTTTTGATTTGTTTTAATGGCTATAGCAACGACGTTCTTTATCCTATGTAGCTGCACTGTAATCAATTTCTCTGTAAACCTCGTCGTCTTGCTGTTTTAACTCGACAGGTGTTTCGCAGTGTACTTTGTTGTCCAGTTTTCAGACGGAAACTTCCTGAAACAATTTCAAATTGGGCAATTGCCATTCTGATTGGCGTTTGCGAGAACCAGGCAGCGAGCTATTGGCTAACACCGGGACGGCTTTTCAGTTCTGATTGGTGAGAATCGCGGGTATTTAACTTCTAGTGCTCTGCCATTGGTTTACTTGTCCTACAAAACCCCGCCCAGCCAAACAAATAAAAACCGTTACTTATAACAGGGCCGCTCTCTGATTGGTTACTTTTACAAAATCGATTCTATGGTTTACAGGAAACTGTCCTCAAAAAACTGATCACACATTTTTATTTGTAAAATACCCAAGTTATCCTTATTATAAGTCCCATCTCCGGCGCCGCAGTAGTTATCATCATTAGTAATAGTTGAGTTAGAGTCCCGCCTCGTATTAGTCATAGGTGAGATGTGATTGGACAGATGCGTGTGCTGAAATTGGAGCGCCGCCTTTCCCTGAACTGCTAGTCTCTCCCTTTTGATTTGATACAAGAGGTGTCAATCTATTTCTAATCAGCCAATGGGGACGTGGGGTGGTTTTCCTAACCCAGGGGAAAGGGGCGGGGTTAGTTTTTTCCAAGGTGCTTGGTGAAATTCTCTCATGTTTGGAGTCTATGCTGTGAAAGGGGAGATGTCCAGAATCGTGAGCGGATTATAAAAAGCAAATGGAAAATAGGGTTCGAGGTAAATATGTATTTTCATCTTAACAAGCAGGTCAGACAGTTTTGCAGAAGGAAACAATAATCTGTGGTGCCTGTGGAATTGGGCGCTTGTTGCACTGAAGTTTGAGTAGGACTTCTGTTATTAGAGGAGCGCATTGTGAAGTCTGACTGACTCGTGTAACCAGGCTATGCTGCTACAACTTCTGTATTAAAAATAATGCAATGGGAACAACTGCCCTGTGTAACTATTTCTGCGTAACGTACAAATCATAAGGCAAACGCAAAACGCATAGTGCACGTTTTTGCATTTACAGTCTATTAACAATGTGTTATTATGCTGTATATTCTGATATAATTAAATAATCTTATTTTCTTCAGTAGCCTTTTGTCAAAAGCCTTTTGGCATTGCGTTGACAGGCTATAATGAACACAGGAGAGACTGCAGCATTTTCACAGCAGAATGTAGCTACTTTATTACAGCTACTTCGTTTCAAGCGAGAGGTGCAATGCCTCGGCATGCAGCGGTACATTTAACTTTGCAACTGTTTTATTGTAATGAAAGCGAGCCTGATAATTCAATCGTTTGTATCGGTTATGAAACAAGTGTTTGCGTATGTTACCTGGCTTTTGCAATACAGTAAAAGGTGTCTTTTGTTTGCGCAACTCGCTTTTTTTTTTTGGCAGGGGTGGGGGGTGTAGGTTTGACCCAGCTTCCTGCGGTTTAATATTTCTCTTTCTATCGGATAATAGTATAGTGATTTTAATTACTGCAGCCCTCCTGTTGTATTTCCTGTTCGCTAGCCCTCTCCGTTGCCTTTGATGTTTTTACAGATTTGCTGTTGCGGGGCTCCAGTTGCCGAGCTAGTTGTTTGACCCCCTCTCGGTAGCTGCTGCTTGCATCATTTCATTCCCACATGCTTCCCAGGGGCGCTGGAACCATTGCACATCGTCTCACCACGCTAGTCTAGTTCCATTACATGAATATTTAAGGACCCGGCATTGACTTTACTAAATACAATATGTGTGTGTGTGTGTTTTATTATTGTTATTTTAAGATAAAATTAACGATCTTTTTCAAATGATTAGTTAACATTGTCTGATCAAAGTGCTATGAAACACACGAATGTCATGTCTGATTGTTATAGTTTTTATTATCTATCTATATGTATGTGTGTATTGAAATAATTCGCTCTCCACTTCTGTCGATTTTGAGGTAGGCTACACAATGCTATAACTCAGCGTACTGGACTCCAGCTGTTTAAGTTGTCGATATATTTTGTAACCCCTACCTTCTCTAACCATGTGTGTTGTGTGACCATTGTTTTGCAACATTCCCTTGCATCCAGCCCTTAATAATAAGCAACACCTATCCTTGTTTCAGAAGGAAGACACCCACTCCGTGACACACTGCCTGTCGTGATATCGATGTCTGCAACCAGGAAAAGCTTTTGGGAAATACTGGACCTGTAATTGCCAACGTTTTTTTTTGTTTGTTTTGTTTTTTGCATTTCTTTTGTGTGTGTGTGCAGGTCTTCAAAACAACAGCTTATAACATTGACCTGCAGATTTCATACCTCTAGCAAATTGCAAATACGAGGAAGAACTGGGCACCTTACCGGTTTCATTGCTAGTCAATTCTCCGGATGGAATGGCTTTCGAGATGCAACGATAACAACACTGTTTGCTTGGGTGCATTACCTGTGTGGATCTGATATTAGCCTACCCACGCCACCGCTCCCCACCAATCGCTATTATTATTATTATTATTATTATTATTATTATTATTATTATTTGCTAAAGAAGAACAAGCAAAACAATCATGACATCACCGGCTAAATTCCGAAAAGAGAAGGAGATAATTGCTGAATATGAAACTCAAGTCAAAGGTAGGTCTACTAGTATTATTCCTAAATGCGAAATGCATGGTGTTTTTTCCCCATTTGTTGAAACGTTACCTGTCTTCTGGTTGAAGATCAAACCCTGTCCTAGTATATCAGTGTAAACACTCGGTAGGTTTGGGTGTTGCTACCACAGTATACAGTATTGCTCCATTTGTATTGTCATGTGTTTTGTTCTGTCTGTAAATATATGCTGCATCGCTGGGCTTTCTCTGTAGAACATTTCAAGTCCAGTTTTCTCAACGCTAGCCGTTTGAGTCTGTGCTGCACAGTGTTTGAATAGACGTGTATTTTTATTTTTTTATTTTTATTTTTTTTAAGAGTACATAACCAGATTGTGAACGTCGTAATAATTCTGGTGTTTTTATGCTACAGTAGGCTATGTTGTTAACAAACCTAAGTAAGTACAAAGGGACTGGCTGAGAGGGGCAGCATCTTTAGATTTATTACCCCACCCCCTTGCCAAGTGCAATACAGGTTGATTTTCACGTTATTGATTCCTCTTGGTGTCGCGCTGATGTATGCCTTACCCGCCACTCGGATACTTCTGCATACCATTAAATAAGGCAACACGTTGGACTGAATAGATGCAGTCTGGTGACATGTGGGCCCTGTCTTGCCGCAAATATTAGAGTGCAGGGCACATGTAACGATGTATACGTGATATTATTTGCAAACTGATCCATATTACTGCTGTACAAATCTGAGTGTTTCTTTAAGTTGCTATGTTAGACCAAACTGTCTGTTGTGAGTTTGGAATTGTGTTCATTTTCTTGTGTTGCTGTGTATCTACCATGACAACAGTAGACAAGGCAGCCTGCAGAATTGGCTTAGCAGGTGGGATATAGAGTAGTATAGAATATCTTCAACATGCAGTTGTTAGTTATGCAGGTCATGAAGAAAATGGTTGACAAGACCAATGGCATGAAAGGGCCTGCTGTGGGAGACGGGGATCTCCAGCTCTAATTCCCCAGATTCCCCAGGCCCACACATACAGCACTGCTGTTATTAGAATGGGAATCTAGACAGAGACGCTTCCATGGGACTATTCAAGTGTGTGTGTGTGTGTCAGTGAGGGGCTAGTGCAGTTCACTGCATTGCGTTTTACAGGCTGGTGTTTATTAGTACACTGTTTATTTTGGATTATTGATCTCCAGCCCTGCTTCTAAATGACTGCATACAGATGGTAAAGGTCACACTCCTTCTCTCTTGTATTAAATTAGGCGTGGGCTACACTGCAGCATAGAAATTGTTTTTAACCTGTTGTTGAGGGCCCAAGATCTCACCACAGGACCATGACATCATCAAAATCAAACCTCTGTGTGCGACGACAGTACAGAACAGTAGATGACTTAATGTACTGTTTCCATGGAATGGCCCCACCTTGGCATTGCACCAGTGTCCCATGCTAAGGTAAACTAACCAGTCTTCAACGAAATACCCCAGGCATGCTGTGTGACCAGTTTTCAAAATAAGTTGAAGCATTCTGTGGTTAAATATGTAAGCTTCACCCTGTGCATATATTTCTGATATTTAAAGATTTATTTTCATATTAGCGCTGACTCTGAGACACTGACCTTTTCGTTGCCTTCTGGTTATCTTGGACACAGCCAGGAAGCCGGAAAGAAAAGTAAAAAATAGAATAAAGTGATTACTGTAGCAACAGCACATTTGGAAGCAGACCCTGTTTAAAGACTGCCAAGTACTTCTTCTTTATTAGATCTAGATCAAATTAACATATATAGCTTGTATATCATCCCCTTTTATAAAATTACAGATGTTTCCACTTGCTTCTTTGTTCATCCATGATGAGAGGCAGATTAGCTGCCTGTGAAGAACAATTTGAATAGCATTGTTTTCTTTGAAGGAAAGCTGTATCGGAAAGTTATTCTGCTGATCCTACGCGAGCCAGTCTGAGGTGCTGGGTCCCGAATCAGTACCCCCTTATATAGAAACAAGATTATTACAGCTGACTGCTGTGCCTAATGAAGGGCTGGGGCACAGGAGGGTTGCATCAAATTGGCTTCTTTTAATTGTAATGTAATTGATTGCTTTACCGGGTAGCCAGGCATTTCCTAGGCTACCCAGCCCAAACCCCAAAAGGACATGGAAGCTGTCTGTGTGACTGGTTTGTTTGTTGCTCAAGCAGGGGAAAGAAAGCTGACAGAAAACCATTAAGAAAGAGACTCTGAAATCAGTGCCCCAAGCGAGGATGTGGGCTTGCGGAGGTTTTGAACAGGGTCTGGTACATTGCACAGCACCGTTAGCCTTCACAAATATAAAAATTAAACAAATAAAGCAAGGTTGTTTTCCGTTTAGTAGAATGCAGAGAAGAATGTGACACTAGCTGAGGAACCTTCAAGGTTTTTTAGGTTTTTTTTTTGCATATCTAACCAGTTTGTCATAGTGTAGAGTATGTCAATTAAAGTTGAGAATTCATGCGTGCATACTTGATGCCACTGTAAAAATAAACAAATACAAAACAACAAAAACACGTCAATTAAACCGAAGTGCTGTGTAGATCTGAAGGGGGTCCCTGCAGAGCGTTGATGAGGCATGTATTTGCATTGCAGTCAGCACGTGTGGCAGTGAGCTGTCGGTTTGAGTGTGTGCATCAGCACAGATATTGGGGTTCCCTTAAAGGGATAGGCGTGTCATTAGCAATGCACATAAACAAGATGCAATAGGATTTATCAAGTGTAGTCTTCGTTCTCCTGTGTGTAGTACTGTAGCACGTAGAAGTAAATACCATTGTGTTTGGGTACATGAGCAGAATGGTTTAGATCTTAGAATTTAGAATGAGTTGTGAATTTACAATCGTGTGTCTTTAAAAATTAAAAATAAATAGGATAATTAAGATAATAGGATAAGCTAGATTATTTAATTCAGCGATCCATATTGGTACCAAACAACTCTTTTTTTTTAATTGATGCTCAAAGCGCTAGAAATTGCTTTCTCTTTCTGTTAACTGGTTTTCAATAAATGGAATTTTTTTGGAAGAGGTCCTCGTTGATTTGCACTGTGCAGCCCTTTCCAGACAGCTGTGCATTCACTGCATTCTGTGCTGTAGGCAGACATGCATGCCTTCCTGTAGTCATAATATCAAAGAGTGATAACCAGAAGTTGCTGCCTGACTGATAGGCAAGTAGCCATTTAACCCTTTAAGGTCTTCTGCATATATTTAGGGGTGGGTTTGATTAACCTGAACCCTGATCAGCCACGTCCTGGGTTTTAGAGCATTTTACAGCACCAGGATTACACCTAAAAAGGCTTTTGGTTCTAATCTGGCTGATCAAGATGACCATTCATCCAGTGTATACAGTACAAACAGTTAGTGCTGGATCCTGTGTAGATTAATGGAGGTGAGCCTGCTGTCTCGTCAGATGGCTGTCCCGCTGGTGATGAGAGATTGCTTTTTGGTTGCTCTGCTCCAAGACCCGATCCATCATAAGCCTCCCTCTGCATTGGCATCATTTTACTGAGGAAATGGAAATGACAACATTGACTTAAGGTCTAATTAATGTGATCTTCTCCCACTCGATAATGTCACTTATTGAAACACCTTGGAGATAGACCGAGCACTCCTCGAAATGAACGCAGGTGCACCTACTTCATGCTGTGACAGGGAGGAGCTGCCGCTTGCTTCACCCCTAGAATCGCCGATAAGGGACCACAGTCTATTTTTTTTACCTGCTTAAAATACTACATCTTAAATGATTCTAGCCTGTCCTGATTGCACAATCACCTTTTTGTCATTTCACAAATAAGCCAGCACACAACGAACCCTTCTGAAGAACATTCGTTTAATTCTGTGTCCATACCCTCTGGTGACCACAATAATCGCCCTGTTAATATGGGCTAAATGCATGCCCTGGAGTTGTTTTTTTTTTTTTTTTCTCTAGGGTTTACTTTGCATGCACAATAGAAAGTGGGACTGAAGAGGTCATGCTTTAACTCCAACAACAGATTTCCAATAAAACTGTTTGAAGAATTGGTTTTTTGTGTTTTTTTTTTTTTTTTTTTTTGGTACATGTTTTGAATGGGGATTGGTAGATTAAGTCCAGCTGTCTTTCAGTTCTGTTTGGTATTGGATGAAGTGCTGGTTGTGCCATGAAGGGGGCGTGGCCTGCATGGGGGAGGATCCTGAATCTGATGTCAAAAGGTCGCAAGATGTTTGCTGAACATTCCTCCCTGGTTTCTTCCGCAGCATCACTTAACAAATCTGCTAACTAAGCCCTTTCCTGGCTGCGCACCAAGAAGCTAGTGGGAGAAAACTAAAATTATCCAGATTGACTTAAACCACGTTATTGGTGCATATATTCTGACATTGCTGGCATTGCCTTGAAGGCTGATCCTCTGGAAATCAAATAACTCTGTGAAATTTTACAGCAGGTGTTATTTAAACACATTGTCAGCATTAAAATGCGGCAGTAAATTGGCAGTGGCACCTTGCTATTTTGCCATATGCCACCTTATTTGCAAGTAGGGAGCGTTTTCTTTCTTCCAAATCACACAGGAGGAGTAACCAGTGTGCTCTTTGAGATTTGCATGGCTTTTACAGCTTTGATTGTAGGTTGGGGACAATTCTGAACCGTTCAAAAGTATGTTTGTGCCTCACAGAGAGAATCATGCTGTGTGCTGAACTTTCGAAACAGGTTTTCCAAAATATGATAAGTGCATGTTGAAAGCAACTTTCCTATACAAAAAAAAAAAAACATTTTCTGTTTCCCTTTCTGCTATAACAGAGCATTTTCTTAACCTCTTACTGCTGAAGATAGCGGGGACGTGCTTATTTGGATAAGTGGCGTAGGCACGGCTGAATTTAAGCAGTCCCTTGTGCTCTGACCACACTGCGAGTGGATTGTGCAGTATGTGTAGGAAGGCTGTAACAGCTCATTGAAGTCCAAGAGAGAAACGCTTTTACAAAGCGCAACTGTCTGTCTAGGTTTTGTTTTTCCAAACCAGTCTTGTTAATATAATCTCCTTGGTTTTGAAATTCTGTCCTTTATTTTTCAATGAAGGACAAAAGGGGAAATTGTCTGCATTGCAAAGGTAATACAGCAATAAGCAGTTTGTTGGGTTTTTTTTTAACATTTGGTATTCCCTTTGGAATCTACTGCGTAGATTTGTATAGACAGTTCTTTTGTTAAAAAAATAACCGACAGTGGGAAGAGGTCTTGTGAAAAAGCAACAGACATGCCACACAGACGCTTATTATACAGCGCAGTGTTCCGAGGCAGAGACGGCAGCTATTTGAATTAACATTTGCATGCCGCTATCTGAACACAACCCAAACAAAGCTTGCCGTGTTTATCTTCAGGTAGAAATGTAGAATTAAACACTTTTGGAGAGGTAGTATTGACACTTGGTGAAGAATGTACATTGAAATCTGAAACAAATCTAAAACAATGCCTCGCTGACTTTAATACAGGAGCAATTTCAAGCCTCTTAAATAACAATTAGGTGTTTTACCACCCAAGAAAGTTTAATTTCTTCAATTGCACTGTAGCTGCCTTGTGTGACGATTTATTTTAGTTTTACCACAATCTAGTGCCACCCCTAATGAAGTTGCTGCAGTTTTAAAGGTGACGTCCCTTTAAACAAACTGAGCTGGTTTCTGTTTCATAATTAAACTCAGAAAAATCTGTTAATTACAAAACCTTCATGTCGTGCCTGAGTCTAATTCTGGTCGCCTTCATTTTATTTCAAACAGAGCTGACAAATTACGTGAACTGTGCATCCCACGCATTTCATTTTTGCAGTCGCCTAATTTAATGTTGTGCTTCTGTTATTTTCCCCACTAGTTTAAGCATACAAATGAATACCTGTTGCGTGTGCACTGATAGCAAGTCCTTCAGGCTCCTGCTGCGAGTATTTCAACAAGCATATCGCAAAGCATTTTGGGATGTTGGAGGATACACAAAAATATGCACTTTTAAGCCAGTTAAAAGGCAAAGTGTGGACCTGGCCTCAGTCTTTCTTCCAGGTATCTCTGTATTTTGTAGTTGCTGTACAATCCAGTAGGAGCTGCATTACAATGAGGAGCACGGTATTGCTGCTCATGAGGGATTGTGTGTGGAGCTGCAGCAGTGAAAGAAAAGGTTATTTTCTATGTCAGTTTTGCTTCTGTGTGCATATGTGCATGTCACAGATGGGCGGCGTGTGCAGAACTAGGCCAAAGTCCTTCGTTCCCGTTTAGGGAAATCCCTCATTTCCTTCATTTCCAAGCCAAAACGCAACACTCCCTTCATTAATAAGGTCCCGAACGTCCTCACTGCATAGCTGGAATCAGTATTATTATTATTATTATTATTATTATTATTATTATTATTATTATTTATTTCTTAGCAGATGCCCTTACCCAGTCTACATTCTGTAGTCAACCTCACTGCTCCATTCTCTTTGTTCTTGTTTTCCAAGCATTAGCGATGGCAAACTCCAGCCTGACCTGGTAATAAACGAAGTTCACTCTGACTCAAAAGATTCTGCCACTTTGGTTTTTGGCTGGACCTGCTTGAGAGTCACATTCCATAAAGAACCACTCCTTCCTCTAGATCCAAACCTTGTGAATGGAAACGCCAAATGAAGGATTATTGTAATAAGCCGTAAAGGTTTAATATAATACAGTGAATCACATGATGGAGGGTCTTGAATGGTCCTACAGCTATTGCTTGTGGTTTACAAATGGTCATTTGTAAAGTAACGGTTGGCAGACTTGGGTCACAACTTTGGAGTCAGCAGCTGCATCAGCCTCTGCCAGCACATGGCTGTAGCTCGTTCTGGGGCGCAGAAATTAACAAGCAAAATTATTACCTTTTTAAATGAAAAACTTGGCAAAAATCTGAACAAAACCAACAAATTCCGTTTTGCGCATCTGTCTGCGTTCTCAAATTTCTCTGAAGTCAGCTACCTAGGGTGGGAAAAGGAAACATTTAGTCTATTTTTTTTAATATGACTGCTTCTGGCTTCCAGCGAGTTGGAAATCTTCAAACAAATTATAGCTACACTAAATCCAAAAGGAGAATTTCTAAATGAAATTCCACGTTCCTTGCAGATGTCACGGTAACTCTGCATTTCTCCTGTCTCCTCTTATTGGGGGAGCTGATGGAGGGTGACTGTTCTGCTTGTTCTGGGGCTTGTCTGTCAGAAAATAGCAGTTGCCAGGGACAACCTGTTTTCATGTGGCCATGACCGAGTGATTTATTTTCATTTCCATTTCTGTGTTACAAAATTATTCTCCCCCCACCCCCCAGGCAAAGACAGCTCCTAATCTCGTTTTGCAGATGGGGGGGGGGTCTAACTTTTATCTTATTATTCTGTACTGATGGGTGTGCCTGGAGCATTTGAAAGGAAAGTAAATTGGCTCTTGTTTGGATCATGCAGTGGGTTTTCAGTCTCCTGTTGTCCTGGCTTTTCTGTTTTCCGTTTTGTGTTAGTGGTTTGGGTTCACATTGTCGGAAGCTGGTTCACTCTTGAATGTGATGCCGTCCGTGGTGGACTTGGCGTGAGGCTGGGTGCCACAGCAGGTTTATACATCAGCTTTGGAGGGCTGATATTATATCTAGTTTACATCACAGAGCGCAGGTTCAAGCAACAAGAGCAGGCAGTGGCTCTGTGTAATGTGTCTTTGTGTTTCGTACTGTCTAGACAGTATTGCTTCTAAAACACACTGATGTTTCCCTCTGTCTGTCAGCCTTGACCTGAGGCGTTTACTTTCCTTATCATCTGCTCAGGCGTGGGGAATGTAGTGTTTATTCAATAATTTTACTTGCTGTTTTCACAATGGTTTGAGGGACAACCTTTAATGCACTGGATTACAGTGAACCCCGAAACACATACACTCCACCCCTGCCTGTCCCACCTGCTGTTCAAATATTTTATAGCCACAGTATATTTTATATGATTAGGAGAGTCTGAGACCTGGTAAGGTTCATGGCATTTGTAATTTCACGCTCAGTGAGCATGCGTTACAATAACAGTAACATAGCAGAATATCTTGTCAAAATCACGCCTGTCTAAACCGCAGGCTAATATGACATGAAAACCCTTGTATTTAATTCACTGACATCTACCGGCATTTCTTAAGGAGAATAAAAACCATAGCGAGCATTGTTTCAGCATCTGTGCATTTTGGCGTCTAGTCTAGCAATCTAGCAACTACAGCATTGGCTAGTTTCAGCTAACACCTGTGTACAGTGTACATTTTTTACACCTTCAGGCAAGTTATAAATAAAGCACATTATTATATGCAAGATATCATTCATTGTTTTGAAACAGCCTGGTTGTTGGATCTCCCGGGGGGCTTTGTCCGTATCCAATACCAACATTTAACTTCTGGTTATGATTTCAGTATGACAGACGGCAGTTGTCTGGTTTACCATGACAGACAGGCTGCAGAATAAGACATCATTGCGAAAGAAAGAAAAAAAAAGAGAAAGAAACCACAATGGTTTTCCATAAAACAGCATAATTGAATAATCAAAGTGATGGGTCCCTTGAACAATATGACAGCCACATCAGTAGCTGATTTTGTAAAACATAAAAGCGCTATTTATTTATTCTTTTTTTTTTTTTTTTTAACCAGTTAAGTACAGGTTTGCCACACCCTGTAAGGCTATTAAACCTCTAGCTGTGTTTTCATCAGGTGTCAATTTGCGTCACTGCAAAAACACGCGCATTCACCAAGCTACACATTGAATCATTTTTCTGCGCTTGAGGGTCCTGATTGTGCTTTAATAATACATTGTGCTGTTCCTTTGAGCCTCTTCAAAGGGCCCTTCTTGTGAGATGAGATGTCTCTTATCAGGGTCAAGTAGGCTTTTATTCTTTTGTCCATTTTGACAGCACGTTGCACCTTCTGATCTCTATAGACGCGTTTAGCACAATGTGTATTGAAGCCTGTTCATTTATTGATATGTGTGTGTGTGGTGTCAGTCCGTCTGCCACACTGTGCATTTAGTCTTTTAGGAGGCAGGCTGCAGTTTTAGTAAGGTACAGTAGCGATTTATTGTTGCTTCTCTACAAATGCACACTATTTGATGTTAAATCCATATGTTTCATTCAGTAACTCCAAGGCAGATAGATCTGTAGACCTTTCAATGGTTATTGAAACCCAGCCTTGTTACAGTGCTTTGTTCTCCGTGAAAGAATGCAAGCTTCTATTTTTAGTTTCATTTTGTTTATTGCTTTTATAGACAAGGTATGAGAGGAGGAGAAATGATAAAGCAAAATAAGTAGCCGTCAGCGTCTGACTCCAATTGTAAAAAATCGAATTTGTCTAACTTTTCCGATCAGCTATAATAGTGGTGTAAATAATTTCATTTTTTTTGTACCTGTATACATGGTATATTACTCATGTAAATCTGCATCTTAGTGGTACAGTTAACAGGCAATACTGTAACTGGGCTCTACAGTTTATCTCAACGACGATCGATCTGAATGCTGCCACTGTTTAGTCTTTCTACTTCGTTTTATGCCTGTAAAATCAGCCCCAGGTACCAGATGTGTTCTGCAAGCCATGCTTCCTGCCTTGCTGGGATCGTTGCTCTGAGAACAAGCTCCTCCGTCCGCGTGTAATGGTTTGGTTTTTGATTTGCTATCCCTTGCTTGCGAAGGGAATCGCAGCCCGTGTTATTTCAGGCGACGGAGGGCTGTTGGAAAGAAGAGCAATCTATCCCGCTCTAGCAGGGCAGCAGTCAGCCACTTTGTAGTTTCTACTGTCTTTAGTTTAGCCTGACAGTCCTCTTGAGAGGATTTGTGTGTGCATTCAGAAGCTGGTAATGAAAGGGCTGCTCCTTTCCTCCTCCCCCCTGACCCATTTTAACTTTCCATGAAGTATTCACACACACAGTAACTCACATTTCCTAATTCCAGCCCAAAGCATATTAGGAAATTTGAGGATGTGTTCTACGTGCAACAGTCTGAGAAAAGAAAGACCTCTGTTTGTGTTTGTGTTGACACTCGCATGTACTGCTGCATGTGCAAGCTCAAACACGTGCATGCGTATTTGCACGCACGCCCTTTGTGTCCTGAATTTAAGCCCACACACGCACACATACTGTACAACCCACTTCCTTTCCTAAAAGTGTGCACGCACACACACTGCCGTCCTCTCTCGTTCCCGAGAGGGACCCTCACACAAAGGCTCTGTTTGAGGAGAACTGTGGCTGAGGCTGAGTCAGCTGGCCTCCCCTGAAGTCATTCCGTGGCATGTGAGCCTGATTCAAGGTTTAGTTTAAAGCATCGGATTTAATCATTTAATAACTCAAAGCCCTTTTTAATGACACTATAAAAATGCCAGAGGGGCTTCTAAAATTCTTTAGCAAGTACAGGAATGAGCTCACAAAAAAAAAAATCATATTTGTGTTGAATACTCATAATTAAACATAATTCAGTGTTTTATAGTAAGGCCATATGTAAAAAACCAAATAAATTTTTTTTAAAAAAGCCAAAATATTGCTTTGTGTTTTTCCAGGTGAAAAAACGTTAGTATTTTTTCATATGCAAAAAATAAACTAATAAATGTGATTAGTGCTTGGTTATTTAGAATGAATAGAGTAAACATCTTAATGTGTGTATTTGTTTATTACTTTTTAGTGTATTTATAATTGTAATTACTGCAGTGTAATTGGAGCTAATTGAACGGAATTGTCTTTGGAATTTCGGCAAACCATTCACCTGTCATTGGAATTATCATAGACCCCAGGTCTTCATTACTCTAAGTTGAGTGTTACACTCACTCACTACACCTGTGCGGGGAGAAGACTCCAGCATCTTCCAGAGAGAGTGAAACCATCAAACATAGCAGCTTGGCTCTCCGCAGCAGCACGTCATCGCTTGTGTGCTTGTGTTTTTACTTGATTCTCGGTTTTATTTTCTCTCCGAGCACAATAAGGCTTTTTTATATATTCTGTTCTTTCTTTCAATATAAAACCGTTCTGCTAGGTGCTGACTGTATTCGGTATTGTTAAGCTGTGAGGAACAGGGTCTGCTTTTTGACAGCAGGTAGCACCGAAAGCTCACAGCTATTGAATTTGATAAAAATCTAGGAAAGGCAGTTTTTTTTTTAGTATTTTGAGGATAAAGGCTTTTTGTCCTTTGTTTAGGTAACCCTGTATAAAGACATTGGATTTGTGAACAGCTATCAGATATGATTCAGGGTTATTGGATTGTCATTTCTTTTGTGTCTTGTTTTTTTTTTTTTTTCCCATCCAGTGCTTCTCTACAGCAGTCTTTTGGGTCTGCAATGAGAAGAATCTAGATAATAGTATAAGCTTGTGTTTCCTAAAATCTGCTAATGCCTAAATGTAGAAATCAAAATTAAGTATTTAATCCCAACCAACCGTCTGTCCATCCCTCCCCTCCCTCTCCCTTTCATCCCGGTAGCTAATTATTTCTTGCCAGACAGGATATTAAATTATACTGTATGCATTTGGAAATTAGTGCATTCATTAAACAAGCTTGCAGCAGTTAATTTCCCCAAAAATGTATTTTTAATGTAATTGTTTGTGGGTTAAATAACATATGTGTAATTGTACAGAAGACAAATTAACGAAAACATAGTAAATATGGATTTTTTAATTTTATTTTGCAACATATTTTAAATGATTTTGTGTGTGTGTGTGTGTGTGTGTGTGTGTGTGTGTATATATATATATATATATATATATATATATATATATATATATATATATATATATATATATATTAGACATTGACTTGTGAAATGTAGCTTTTTAATCTTCCATGTTGGCTAGAAGTTTGAAATGAACAAACAAACTGTACTTGAAAGTGCAAACGTTTAATAAAACTCAGTGAAATAGAAATATGATTTTAAATATGATTTGGAAACCTGCTGGGTTTTGTCTCCCAGAGCTTTTTGTATTCGTGTTTTTGTTCGCTTGCTTTCCCTCTAAATCCTGTTTATTCAACGCTGATCTAAATGGCCTTGCCCGTTTCTCCTCCTGAGGGCTGTAGGAGGTGTGCCGCTGAAGGTCTTGTCGTGCTCAGAATTCCTGCCTGACCTGGTAGCCTGTTCCCCTGGCAACCTGGAGGTCAGAGGGTGTCTGCAAAAATCTATAATGACCACAAAAACAGTTATTGAAAGCTGACAGGCTCTGCTGCAAATCCTGTCCATATGTCAGGGCTTAATTTTAGGGAACGACTTTGACCACTTGCTGGACTGGCAAGAAAAGACCTTTTTATCAAACACTCAATCATAGATATTGAGGCAAACTGGTGCTGAACAAGTACGCAAACATCCTGACGAACTCCTGCTTCAAAGAGTTGCAACATTGAATCCCTTCATTAAGTATTGATTGGCATGGCTTTTATTAAGAGCCTTGCTTGATGAGTCGCCCTGGTGCCCTGTTTAAAACCTCACACAGGTATCTATTATATTACAGCCACTTCTCAGTTGAGTTTGGAGGTTTTCGTAGAGTCTACAATTGTTTGGTTCTTGACTGTTACTAGTAGAGTGGGAGGCTTTTGTTCTCTGCATTGTTTACTGTTGATTTATTACCCATCTGATATTTGAATAGGAAGCTGGTTGCTGACTGCATCTCCATTCCTTCATCAGAGTGGTGATTACGAGTACAGTACTAATAACCGGTAGTGGTGTGCTGTGTCTTCGGTCAGGTGGATTAGGTCAGGCTTCATCTATACTGAAGGAAATCTGAGGAGGAAATAAACAGTTTCAGGGTAACCTGGAGATGTGAAGAGGCAGGGTTTGCTAATGGCTTGCTAATACATGCTGTGAACTCGATTTCTTTGTGGCTCTGTGTCTGTCATTAATATGCGAGATATCCCAGTTATCATTTCACCCAGGCTTTAATCTCACAATTGATGGTTAAAGCAGAACTCGTTGGTTTACATCGAGTTTCTCTCTCTCTCTGTCTCTCTGTGTCTCTCTCTGTCTGTCTGTCTGGCTGTCTGTGTCTCTCTCTCTGTCTGTGTGTGTCTGTCTCTCGGCCTGTCTTTGTCTCTTCTCTCTCTCCTCTCTCTCTGTATCTGTTTCTGGTTGTCTGTCTCTCTGGCTCTCTGTCTGTGTCTCTCGCTCTGTCTCTCTCTGTCTCTCTCCTGTTGAGCTGTTTCTAATTAGCCAGGGTTGAAGGTTGAGTTTAGCTTGTCCTTTGTCCAGTGTCTCTTGAAGCAGTGTCTGTCTCTCTCTGTCTGTCTGTTGAGCTGTTTCTAATTAGCCAGGGTTGAAGGTTGAGTTTAGCTTGTCCTTTTTCCAGCGGTCATCTTGAAGCAGTGTCTGTGTCTCTCTGTCTGTCTGTTGAGCTGTTTTTAATTAGCCAGGGTTGAAGGTTGAGTTTAGCTTGTCCTTTTTCCAGTGGTCATCTTGAAGCAGTGTCTGTGTCTCTCTCTCTCTCTGTCTCTGTCTGTTGAGCTGTTTCTAATTAGCCAGGATTGAAGGTTGAGTTAAGCTCGTCCTTTTTCCAGCGGTCATCTTGAAGCAGTGGGAATTCATTTGGCAGGATGACAGGGAGACGTAATTTGTTAAAAAAACAAGATAACTGCTTAAGATGAATTTGTTTTGATGAAATCAGTCCCTGCAATGCATTGAAAGTTGACATCAAGGTTTTTCAACCACCCAGTACTTGTAAATGACAGCTACAGCCCCCAATACTGTGTCTGAAAACCTGTTTCACCATCATCACTGCGTTTCACTTTTTTGTGCTGTTGTTTAGTCCACTGAGAACGCAGTCTTGATTCCCAAAGCAGTGTGTTCTTGAAAGCCCATAATAGACTCTCAAGATGGGTTTGTAAACATGTCTTTCAAGTCAGACACTGTTTTTCTGTTTATCATGACCCAGTGGCCACTGCAGTCTCAATCTCTCGAACTCCCTCTCAGCACCTGGGCTGGACTAGCTTTTTATATTTTTTAGTTTTTCAAATTTTACAATGAAAACCACTTTTTTTTTTTTTTAATTTGGTCTATTGTATTTGTATATCCAGGAATGTACTAATATACCTATGTACTGAAGGGGGTGGTAATGCAGTATCAAGGACAGGTGAGGCAGCCCTGAATAGCTTATCCTCGTGGACCTCTAAAGAATGTCTAATCGATTACAGTGTGGTGGACCCCCAGTGCATTGCACTTACAGTCCATTCCAGCTTCATTTGTTACACCTGAGCCTGCCCCCTTTAGCATGGTTAAACAAGACCATAGTGTTAAATTGTTGTACAGTGTAAGGGTTCACCTGTCACCGTGACTTGCTCACGTATCTCTATTCGAATGTAGATTGCATTTCTTAAGGATCTACTGTAGTTGTGTTTTATTGCACACTGGATAGCAGTGGTACAAGGCACTCGGAACTGTGTGTGTTCCAGACGGTGCGGTAGAGTAGATAAACAGCAGTTCAGCACCCCCTGAACACTTTAAATCCTCTATTTGCAACAGCTTATTTACAGTAGACACAACATAATTGCAGTTCACTAATCCAGCCTGAGATGGGCTGTAAATCTTCTGCAGTGCATCGTAAGAGCTCAGCCGTGAATCAGAACACTGACACATTTACTAATGAGAGCTTTGAAGCATTGCACACGACAGCGCCGGCTTGATGCATGCTGGAGAGTTTGGGGGCTGGGGCTCACCTGTCTTCATAGTGCTGGTTTATAGAATGATGGCACTGAAAACCAGCATAAGGTACAGCACAGTGTCCGTGCTTCCTGGAGCGCTGTTGTCAGGTTGACAAGAGATTTTTTTTTTTTTTTGGTGCCAAGAAAGCTGTGAGCCAAGAACTCTTTACAAAATTTTAAACCCTCCCCATCCCTTTTTAGACTCCATCTAAAGAAAGCGAAGAAAATAAATCTGTGTTTCTAACTGAGCATTTGATGGCAAATGCTTTTTATTAAGACATAGGGTAAATTAAGTTTGTCATTTAAGCTTTGAAAGATGATTCCTATCTCTAGTTTTTGCAGTATAAATGCCCCCACTTTTGAAGTCAGCACTAGCAGGCTTAGCATTTTAAGTTACAGTAGTTTTAGCTTCTCTTTGTCAAAGCATAGAGGGAATAATTTCTTTGTGCAGCAGTCTATTGTACATAAATATATTGGTTTTGATTGAATACATTGCCATGGAATAAGACTTGAGTTTTCACAGTAATCCAGTGAGAAGCTTGAATCTAATGCTGTGCACGGTGGTATAGTGGTTAGGGTAGAGGACCAGGATGAAGCCCTGCTGTGGTAGACCAGATTACTGTATTGTCTTGGTTATTTATTTGACTGCCTTGATCCATCCAGGGAAAGCCAAATGTTTTGAGCTGGCTACCGTTCAGCCTTGGCTTCTCGCAGGTGCAAATCATTCTGTGTCGCCTGTGCCTTCAGACAAGCTGTTGGCAGACTTAAGCTCAGATAAGAGTTTGATTTTTGGATTCAAATACAAGCCGGAGAGTAGTGTACCTCGTTTCCATGCAAAACGTTCAACCCGAGTTGAAAACCCTGCTGCCCCTGTTGCTGCGTTTCCATGGTAATTTAGCTGACCCCCACTGGATTCCAATCTAAGCTGCACCTGATTTTTTTTTTTTTTTGTTGTTGTTTTTTTATTTTCTCACCCTTTTTCAAAGCAGGATGGGTGGAAGTATGTCCCAACACTGACAAATGGGTATAAACATTCAGTCCACATCCTGGGGTGAGCAGGTTTCTCAGTGCTTTAATATTCTCGTATCAGTCTCTCGTAAGATCCAAAGAATTGTTAGGATTATCCAAAGCAAAGCAACGATGCCCATCCTTTCGGTTTTATAAACAGATGAATTCAACCTTCGCTGCAAGGCTTGCTGAAAAAGAACCTCCAACAACCGCCGAACTCGCACTGCGTGGAAACTGAGTCTTTTCACTCAGGTAGGCTATCAATGGGGTTCAGGGAGAACGAACCCGGATCAGCGTGGATTGACGTGCTCCTGGAAACGAGATGGTGTTGTAGTTTTCAAGGTAGGATCCACAATGATTTGGTTCAGTTTGAATTCAACCACAATTACCCTAAGGGATGGTGTGTAAATTGTCATATCCATTTAATGATAAAGCAATGATGCACTCCCAGTTTTTTTTTGGACATTGCATTTCAGAGAAACATGATACACAAAGAGGAATTAACGGGGAGTGTTCCGGATAGGACCATTCAGACTGGAATACTATAAAAGTGAGCAGAGAGAGACAAAGAACACAATGCTGGTGGATCAATGTACTTTCCTCAAGTGACTATATAAAGCAAGATTTGTAGTCCTATGTTTGCCCTGTTGGCATAGAATACCTTTTTTAGTCAATTGTTAGAAAACGCATTGGAAATGCACAGCAGTATTCCATTGCTGTGATGTCATCCTGTGTTGCATAATGAATCTGTACACATTGCTGTGCTGAAGGATTTGAACTCGTTCTAATCACTTGCCCTCATGCAGTGCTATCATTCTAATGTCTACGTCAACGAATCCAGACTGCCGTGGTTGGTATAGATCGAGAAGCAGAGTTCATATATTGGAAGGTGGTGGATGACCTAGCTTGGAAATTATTTATCAAACCCATTTGCTTGTATGGTCTGTGGTTGACAGGACCACAAATAAATGATCTTGCCTAGTCTGGCAACTACGATCATCAATTCCCACGTGAGGGAGAAATGATTCATATTGACATGGCTATCTGCTTTTTTTTTTTTCCACGCTAGAAAAAACGATATACAGTATGGGGTACTGTAGGTTTGTTCTTGTGAACCGTGCCATACAGTGTGTTGGAAAAAGATCCAAAGAATAATTCAGTTGTTTTCAATGACCGGCATGAATGCCAATTGAAATAGCAGCTGTTCTGTTGGAATTTGTATGGACTTGCAGCCATTCGTTGAAAGGTTAACCCTGAGTCTTGCTGGCAATAAAATGGTGAACTTTAGGCAGGGGGAAGGCAAAACAAAGATCATATTTTTTGGCACAGTCAGCATTAAAAACTGTGTGAGAGAAGGCGTGGACAAATGGAATCTGTTCAGTGTTTTTTGAATGTAGTAATACTACAACAAATGGAATTAACAAATACTCGATGTTCCGTTTCACCCTGGGATGCTGCGCCCGTGCTGTTAGCGTCATTCCGATCTGGACAGGGAGGCCTCTGGTTTAGTCGTTACTGGCTGGGGTTTCCTCTCAGTCATTTTCACACACACTAGCCCTGGTAGTAGTTAGTGAGTGATGGTGTTCGAAGGGGGGAGTGGGGGCCACACTGTCACTAAATACTCAGAATTCTGGCTTCTGATTCAGCTCTTTTTCCGTGGATCCGTTTTGGTGGGTGCTGTGTAGGGCAGTCTGGCTCATGTAGAAGTCTAGAATTGATAAATGCATCAGCAAGGAGTCTCCTTCGGTGAATTAGAATAAACAATGAAAAGTTGTGGGTGGAGGTCTGTGTTGTGGGGTGCACCGCGCTGCATGTGGAGAGGGCCGACACAGCCTGCACACACAGAGCTGTCTTGTCTGGTGTCTCCACTCTTACCTTGAAGATGTTCTTGTGACTGACTGTGTCTGTGAGGCCCAGTGGAAATGACTTCCTCTTACAGGATGAGTTGTAGCACTCGCTAAGATGCCATCCCAGTCCGGTACTGGTTATAATAAACTGGGCGTAGCCTTGTCACGCCAGGATGTTACTTTGTTAGGAGAATGTGGTTTACGGTTAATGCTGACAGGAATTTCGTTTTTGTGTCTTTTTTCTAATGTCAAAACACTGAAGACTTTTTGTCTTCTTATGCTTTTTGCTTTTCAGTGTCACAGAAGATATATAGGATTTAAATTCATGTTTGCAGTTGAGTGACAGTTTTCTAGAGATGCAACGATCAGTTAATGAATCTATTATTGGTCACTGTGGCTTTTATTTTGCTTGAGTTAAACATTCAAGATCTGTAGACCCTAGTCTCGCGTAGCAGACTACCCAGCAAGGCATGCTTTCCTTTCACCTTGCTGGACTAAAGCACCTGCCGTTTCCTCCGCATAGAGTTCCAATCACCTCCTGATTGACTGTGCTGTCTGTGCAAACGTAAAAGCAGCTTTGCAGCGTCTGTGATCAAGTTCGCTATGCAGCCTCAAAACAAATCAATTGCTCCTTCAAATATATTACTGCTGAATGTGCTATATGCAATCAAAGATCGATACAACACGAGGGGGAACAGTGTGTTTGTGTGTGTGTGTGTGTGTGTATGAAGCATGGGTTACTGCTGCAGTGAGATTAACATGAAACATGTTGGTGCCTTATGGTTCTGGGGGCCGCACTGGTTTAAAGAATGTGTGAGCGTGAATTACATACTAAAATAGTGCTGAGTTTTAAACTGATGTGAAATATAATTGAACATCTGCTACCAGTTTTGCTCCAATCTAATATACTAATATTTATTTTTATAATGTATTGATCAGTGGAAGACACTGGCATTTATTTAATTAGTAATCCTGTAGTCTTTCTCTTAATGTGGGTGAAAAGTGGAAACACAAATGGAATGCTGCACATTACAGCCACTCTGACACACTCTATCTATTGAGAGCTAATTCCTAATTGCTAAAGCCTCAGCTTTTGATAGTTGTATTAATGGTGGTTCACTGAAGACTTGGCCAGAGCCTCTGAGACAGTGTAGAGAGCTGGCTGCATTATAAAGGTACATGATTCTCTGGAAGAGAAAGGCCTGAGCACACTATTGGGTCATAGGCAAAGCAGCTTTCATTTCCAGATGTGAAAGCTGAGTTAATCCAAGCAGCACAGATTCCATTGCTGTATCAATCCCACATGTTCTGCCGAGCCCCAGTTTTTCTATTGAGCTAATTTCCAAATTCCCAGCGTGTAATATCTGTGGTATTCCTGGAACAATTCAGTGGAGATGGAGGTTTTTTTTCTGGAGACACAACTGCAGCAAATCGCCAGGGTTACCCTAGCATGGACAGCACTGAGCGCAAACCCTGATCTGAGCAGACAACTACAGCAGTGTTTTAGTTTTTAAACAGCTGGGTTTTTAAAACGAGATGGCTTAACTATAAATCTGTGTGCGTCCTGCCTAAAATTGCAACTTCCAGGATAGAAATAAGTAGGTAGCACAGTGCCTTACCGCAATATTTATTCTGTTTTATTTTGTTTTTGCTTGGCAGGGTGACAGGATATCTGACACTATGTGGCTACGTGTTACCGTACAGATCTCTGTATGAGCTAATGCTGAATGTTCACAGTGTAAACGATACAAAACTTTCTACAGATAAATCACGTGATGCAAAGGACAGAACCACGCAGAATAGAAGAGCAGGAGCAGTGAGCTGTAAATGGCTGTAAAGTGGGTTAAAAGAAAGTTTCCTGCCTGCACGCTTAGTCAGTATTCTCCGACGTCGCTGAAGAGAGCTACTGTTTGCTCTGCTCTGTTGAGGATTGGGACTCTGAAAGATCACTTTTACCAGCAGTGTGTGTGTTTTCTCTGGTCTCCTGATCAAGCCCTGGTGCAGTAGCTCTGTTCAGGTTGTGCTGGATCCAGCTCTGGGATTACTGTCCCCGACCATCCCCAAACTGCAAAACTCAGTGTCTGATTAGAGAATCTGGTTCCGATTCCAACACACTGATTCATTGAGGGTCAGCAGAAAAAAGCACCTAAGCACATGTGAAGCACTGGAGACAGTAGGCAGGCAAATGACCTGGATTTCCATAATGAAATACAGCTCACAGTGCTGACTAGACTGAGCACTCGCTGCTAATCGCTGGGATGCTTTCTAAGCTAACGGTTTAGCGCAGGGTGAAACGCAATACGCTATTGTCTAAAATAAAATATAACAGAGTTGCATCTAACCCAAAGCATATTGTCTGTTTGTGTGACTGCATGGGAGTATGTAGTGAACGGACAAAAATGTTTTGTGGTGTCTCGGTTGTAACAGTCCTACATCTTCCAGTGTGCATCACAGCTTTCTGTACAAGTGCCTAAGTTACAAAGGAAGTAAAACACTTGTTATAAAACATTGTGAAACCGTTTGGCTGCAGGTGTTGCTTTTTTTTTTAAATGGGTCGAACACGGTCCCCTAAGAATGGGAGTAAGGGCTCCCATTGGTATTTCAGAGTTTCAAAAAGACTACCCCCTTTTCGTCTTCTATTTCAGAAGCTGTGCGGCAATAAAGCACTGCTTTGAACGGCGTGAAACTAAACTGACTTTGTTCGTTTTTTGTTTTATTTATGTGTTTATTTGTGCGATGCCACCTGTCTCTCTGGACCATGGTGTCTGTTGGAGCTCCAGTGTAGTTCTGCCTCATAGCTGCATCCGTGTCCAGCCAAGGCTGCTTGCAGGCTTGCTGAATAAACACAGGTCTGGCCCCATAGCTGTTAGAGGTCCCACACCTCCCTTTGCAAGGCGCTAGCTTTCTGTTAGCCCTTTGTATAAACACCAAGCTTGTGCCTGATGGTTGAGTAGTGCGTGCCAAAGGCTACCATAAAAGTCAACCATGATGCAAAATATCAAAGTACCTTTTAATTATAATGTTGCTCGGTGTAAGGTTCTGAATCCCTACAGCCCAAAGGAACAGCATAGGGGTAGAGTTGGCAAAGTGCATAGCCCCGCACTGCCCTGCCATGCCTTGCAGTGGTACCCTGGACTCCAGGGACGATCCTCTTCTGTGTATGGGGTTCACCAAACAGCTCATTGTCTATTGGCATGGTTTTGTTTTTGACAACTGGGCTCTACTGTATCATTCTTTCAGCAGAGAGAGTCCTTGCATGTGCCGATTGCACTCGAGTTTAGGTTTTCTTCAGCTCGTTAAAGTCGTCAAAGAGTTCACGTTGTTTAATCTGTGATTGGTACGCAGAGAGACACACGGCTCGGATCAATGAGAAAAAGATCAGTCCCTGTTTAGAGACTCGGAGCTGCGTGGTGAGGCTTGAAGGAGGTCGATCCTCATTCGACTTTGTAAGGGGTTTGATCGACACACGTTTTGTGTTTTATACATTCAGCACCAAGCCGAATCCGAACTGTATGGGTCCTGCCCACAGCTTTAAGCAGCCTGCGGTACACCAGGCATTCTTCCCAGAGGCCGAGAGGGAGGAGGATCTGCTGTCCTCCCAGAGAGAGAGAGAGAGGGAGGAGGATCTGCCGTCGGTCCCAGAGAGAGAGAGGGAGGAGGAGCCTCTGTTGCTGTCAAGGGCATCACAAGGAATAATCGCACCGTTTAATGTCACAAAACCTTTACCTAACTTTTCAGTCTTTTTAACTGGCTAGGTAACATCGTAGTTTTGTAACGTGATTTACTGTAACTCCCTATTGCTTGTTTTAAAGTGAACACTATCAAACGTGGTAACATGTAGAAACTTCAGAGAGGGAGGAGGAGCACAATGCAGGACAGATGTGGCACCACTTTATCGCCGTCGCTCCCAGAGCCAGAGAGGGAGGAGGAGCCGCCGTCGCTCCCAGAGCCAGAGAGGGGTGAGGAGCCGCCGTCGCTTTTCCGCCACCAGAGGGAGCCGGGCCGCCGCCGCCGCCTCCGCCACCAGAGGGAGCCGGGCCGCCGCCGCCGCCTCCGCCACCAGAGGGAGCCGGGGCGGCCGCCGCCGCCTCCGCCACCAGAGGGAGCCGGGGCCGCCGCCTCCGCCACCAGAGGGAGCCGGGCCGCCGCCGCCGCCTCCGCCACCAGAGGGAGCCGGGCCGCCCGCCGCCTCCGCCACCAGAGGGAGCCCGGCCGCCGCCGCGCTGCCTCCGCCACCAGAGGGAGCCGGGCCGCCGCCGCCGCCTCCGCCGCCGCCACCAAGGGACAGAGGGACCGGGCCGCCGCCGCCGCCATTCGCCACCAGAGGTAGCCTGCCGCCGCGTCATGCTACCTTGGACATTCGGGGCCCCCTCAACCAAAGAAGGCTTGGGGGCTCCGACATCAACCCCGCCCACCACCACCCACCATAACAGCCCACCCAAGGGATGCACTGGGGTTGATTAGTTGATTAGGTTGTAATCTTATGTAAGGGGTTTGATCGACACACGTTTTGTGTTTTATACATTCAGCACCAAGCCGAATCCGAACTGTATGGGTCCTGCCCACAAGCTTCACAGGGACAGCAAATCTTATAAGCTTCACAGGGACAGCAGAGAGAAGGGGGAGAGTGGAAAGGCTGACAAAACCTGTGTCTGTTATGAACAGGATCGCAGCCTTGTCTGAGTTGCAGCTCAGGTTAACTGTATCTGTATTTTTGCAGGGAATGTTACCGTGAGATAAGACAACGGTTTCACAGCACCAAGGCATGCGCTCCGGGTTTATTTACTCAAATTCTGATCTTTTATCAAGGGTCCGCATTTCCAGAGTCAAGGTCTGTTGGGTATCGCCATGACGACATCCAATTGCTTTCACATATTTTGATCCAAGTTTGGAATCAGACAGAATTAACCATGGTAGAGTACTTTCCGATGAAATAAATGAAGTGTTGTTTTGGTTTATAGTGCTGTTTTATTAAAAAGAGTAAAGTGTAAAGTGTACAGTAGGGCTTTAAAGATGCAGTGGTGGGTTTCAGATCATCCGTTAAGTATGTTCTTCGTGATCAGGATCCAGATGTTCCATTGATTGTTTCTCCCTACAGACTCTGGTGTGATTTATTCCTGCTGTGCTAAGTGTAAATCATTCAGGAGAAGGCCGTGTGGTCTCCGGTTCAAATCCCAGCTCAGCCAGTGACTCGCTGTGTGACCCTGAGCAAGTCACTTAACCTCCACCACACCAGAGACAGTGGTGTAAGTGACTCTGCAACAAACAATAATACAAAGTTAAAAAGTTCTGCAGGGCTAGTGTGAGTGCGAACCGGTTCCGTCATTAGTGTAATGTAAACGTTAATCCAGGGATATTTTCTATCGTGGCGCTGTACAATCTATGCAAACACAACAGAGATTATACCTGTTAATCTGTTACAAAACGTACACCTCCAGTAGCCTATCTATATAGATAACACAGTAGATATTAGCAGGAGAAGTGTATGCATAACATTACACTGTCTGGAAGGACTTGATCTGTCGCTTGCTATTTTCCGTTGCTAGAGGTCAGATCTGACTTGTGCAGTTAGATTTATTTGTACGCGTTACACTTTTGGCTCATGGATAATTCCCAATTGGAGTGATCTGTCTCGTTTACAAGGGCATCCCAGGGGACGAAGCAGGAATGCTGTGCACAGGCAAGCAGTCATAGATTCTGCGTGGAAAACTAAATAAATACATAAAGAAAACGGCATTAACGTTTTGGTCAATGCCTGAATGCTTCCAGTATTTATAATAACAGGGGTGGCTACTTGAGGATAAGAATATGTGTGTGTGGGGGGGGGGGGGGGGGGGGTGTGTGCTGTAAAATTCTGATTTGCATGTCTTTCGGCAGCTGCCCTCGCTCTTTCTGTTTTTGTTTTTTTTAAGCCGAAACACTTTTTAATGAAATTCAGCTGTTGTTCATGCTGAATCTTGACCAAGGAAACCTGAGATTTGCATGGCAGATCCAGAGTCTGGAAAGACCCTCCATTGTGAAATACATGTGCATATTTGTACAGGTTAATGCAAGTGAAGGTTACTGCATGCATATACGTATAGTTTTGTTTTTTTTCCATCCGACCGGCAGGTTTTCTTTTAAAATGCCAATACACTTTCCATCCCAAAGATTAAGTCGCTGTTTGTTTGCCAAACCATGGGTCCTCAACAGTAGGTGTCAAAGCCCCCACTGTGCTCTGGTCAACAATATTGCCCATACAGAGGGCTATACAGGAACTTTACTACACTCAAGAAATACAATACAGTGGCGTAGGTGGACAGTGCCCCTTCCTGAATGTGGAAGATGCCATGCTGTTGAAGAGATTCCCCCCAGATTCTTGAGTTTGTCTGCTAGGTGCTTCCTCCTTGTAGTCACCTAGCAGATATATAATCACCATCAGGAAGGGTACAAGAAAGCCCCCTCTCAACCCTCAGTGTCCAGTCAAACTCTCCACTTTTTTGACAGAGTGCATCTGTATTTATTTTTCCAGTAAAAAAAGTACTGCTTTACTGCTTTTTCACAAGCTAAGGGCTAAGACCTACACAGCTGACGTCTTTGTACTGTCCGTTTCCTATCCGCAGCATTCTAATTTCCACAGTCCTTTTGAAAAAAGCAGTCTCTTGGAAGAAATAAATGTGTTTTTTTTTTTATCGTTCATTGGAAACACAGGCTTCTTTTTTGCCACTTAGCTTGATCACAGGACTAATGCGCACACATGACTTCTTGAGTCTTGGGTAAATGGAGCTACTTCCTGTATTCCTCTCGCTTGTAAAGGAAAGATTAGCAGCATCTGAACAAGCAGTGTTTTGACAGTGACTGTTCAGTAAATCATTGAACATACACTCGTGCTCCTGTGGAAAAAGTCAAAGCACGTCCAAAAAAATCTTGAAGGCGATGAAGCAACACATTCGGCTTTGTGGTTCAGAGTTTGGTGACTTGTACGATTTTGTAACATTAACAAGTGAAATGTTACCCTTTGTTTAAGAAATTCAGATTTATTATGACGCTAAAATAAAAAGGGTTTTCGCAATCGCAGGGATGCAAGCAGGCTTGCGAAATGTATTACTCACAAAAGATCGGGTACAGTGACAGTTTTCTTCCTTTCCTTGCATTATGACTAATTGAAGTGACAGATTTAATTTAGATCAGCTGTTTAAAAAAAAAAAAAAAAAAAATCTGTGCAATTTTTATAGAGACAAGAATGTGTAACTTCTTTATGTATCTCTTTCATACAGCTGGATCTAACAGCTCTGGAACATCAATTACTGTCCCCGTGGCAGCTGCTGTTGTAAAAACAGGCTTGTATTTCTGTAGTATTCTTCCTTCCTTACCGTACATGGAAGATGACATTTTAAATGGTATTTTCTTCCCTGTTATTACTTGCAGTGCTCTGCCTTTTTTAAAGCCTGTTTATCATGCAGCAACACAGTAGTAGAGATCCACTTCCTGTGCCACAGGTAATAGGGTCCCACCTGGTGGGGTTTGAATCCCTGTTGAACAGGAAGTGAAAATACAGTATGGTGGATTTAACCAGTCACAGTGAATGAGACCTGGAAAACAGAGCAGAACCTCTCTGTGGAATGTATTCGTGTGTTGTGTTTGTTATTTTGTGTTGTTTTTTTTTTTTTTCTCCCACTTGTAACACCCCCGGCCTCTCACTCGACATATGGGAATAGCAGTTTTTCTGTATACTCGCATGTCTGAACAGATGGCGTACCTCTTGGGGTGAGTGCATTCCTAGCGAGTTTTCATTTCAACCCTGGAAGCTGAAGTAAGAGAGGCGTAATGTTTCACAGATGGCACCTATTAATGTGGTGCTTTAGTGTACAAACGTTAACTGCGGTGGCATTCAGAAATTGGGTTTGAAGGTCCCTAAATGGTGCTTTTGTGTTGTTTGTATATTATTACAGTTCCTGAGGTATGTCCCTCAAATTCTGCTCCAGTGTGTCAACGTCTAGGCTCTGCTCATGAAACCTATTCCAGTACTGTTATTTATTTTTACTGTGTGTGTGTTTGAAACGCTTTCCTAAGGCTAGTTTTGAAACGGGAGAAAATATTCGAACCTTGTTTTAAAGAACTCTTTGAGAAAGCTTTCATTGACTTGATGAAAGTCTACAACCAGCCCCTCCTGTAAGAGGCTCAGGGTTTGATGGCTGTGGAGAGTAACGACTACCTTCCTGTCCCCTGAGACTTGGGGCTTGAGTATCACAAAACCTTGATGAGCTTCCGTGCGGCACAAAGACAGTATGCTACTTTAATAGGGCTGAGTTGACCGTCTACAAGCCACAAGGCAGAGCATTAATCTGTTAGGATAGTCGTTTGCTTCTAAAACTAGGCAGGCTGTAAATCTCTCCAAAGCAATGGGCCAATTTGTTTATTTGATGTGCTCGCCCTTATTTCACTTTGTCTCATCAATGCTAAAATTGTAATTCCCTTTCACAGCACTAAATGTATTACATTTGCATTTTGTAAATCAATGCAATTTGGTCCATTAGTCACAGTGGCTTTTATTGCTGACACAGGGTTGTTGGCTGTGATGGCATTGCATAGATCATGTCATGTCAACTGCCTCCACTGTTCTGGATCACCAGATTGAGCCGGTGTCTGCATTAGTGTACCATGCCTGTACTGAGCTGAAGAGATGAAGGCTATAATGATGAAAAGCAATAGTAAAGAACACTGAAAAGTCACCAAAAAATCTAAAGGGTGACAAGTGTTCCTATATTTTTCCAAGACCACTGGAAAGCAGTGGATGAGACACGCTAGTTCCACTGGAACAACTCTTGTTTTTTACTATCTCTCTCTCTGTTCTCTCTCTCTCTCTCTCTCTCTCTCTCTCTCTCTCTCTCTCTCTCTCTCTCTCTCTCTCTCTCTCTCTGTGTGTGTATAAGACCAATCAGAAAGCAATCATTTACTGCTGGAGTGTAGAGTGGGGGGAAGTGGGGGGCTTAGTCTCTTAAAGGTACAGAGCGCGCTCTACTAATTGATTTGATTCTGAAGGAGTGAAAGCCCCATGATGGTTTAGGAATGCCATGGCTCGGGGGAGGTTACTAAACCCATTAGAGGGGCTCTCTGGGGGGCAATATGAAGAGACAGGGGCTTCTGTTGACTTCCAGCGACAGGGCCAGCTAACGCTACAGGCTGCCTTCAACTCACTAGACTCGTGTCAGAGTTTAAATAGGACGGGTTATTTTAAATTCCTGAACAGTGAACCGGTTTATAATGTCAGATGGAAGGGTGTGTCTTATTGACCGCCAAAGCACTCTTAATCGGCACGTCCAATTGAGATGCACAGAGTACTGCATGTTTACTGCATTACAGTGCTGTCGCTGATTCAAGAAACCATTGTCTGGATTGCATATGATGGGCAGGCTGTGTTGTCAGAAATGTTGTAATTGGAGAAAACGAAGAGTATGTGTATAGTCCCAAATAACTATTAAGCAGAAGTTGCATATCAAATTTAAAAGGACACTCTCGTCACTGTATACAGTACACATGTACATAAACAGCATAATACCAGATGATGCTGTGATGTGTTCCAATGAACCCTGGCTCTCAAAGGCTTTTATCAACCAGAATATTATTGCACGTCTGTCTGTGTGTGTTACATAATTAAAACATCCATTTGTTTTTCAAATAAAAGTAAGGTTATCAGTCAGTTTTTTTTTTTTTCTGCAGGATTAGAAACAAAACAAAATGGAGGGCTGTGCTTTTGAATGCCATGCCAATCCTGTTAGACAGGAAAGAAAGAAAAGACAGGCGAGACAGATCCGGTTTCATTCATTACCAGTGACAATACCATTAACCACTTTACACAATGTTCCAAACCACCATTTATCTACCAATGGCATACATTATGCGACTTCATTGGGAATATTTGTCATGGGGAGACAGAGAAACAGGTGATTTCCTTTTGAAACTTGTGATGTGTAACACACACAATTAAAAAGTAAGGGCACCACAGTGTAGTGATCTCACTCACCTTGCCCTTTGGTGTTGCACAATAATTTTATTGCAGTAAGATAGCCAGATATAGAGTGTGATCTTTTAAAATCTACAAACAGGTCCTGGTTCAATGACTGCTTTGAAAAACATTCACAGTCATTAAAGTTCTCTACAGCTGTGGCCAAAAGTGTTGCATCACCCTATAGAATGAACTCATTTTGCTTCATGAAGTTGAATGAAACCTGCAGATAATGTTACGTTAACATATTGAATTACCGCTTTGTTGTTTTCCCCATATACTTTACGAAAAACTGACAAATTGACTGACATTTCAAAATCTAACTTGAAGTACTGTACTACTGTTATGGCTTCCAGTAGACTTTTGTGATATGATTTTGTAGTTTCCTTGATTTGCATGATGTTAAATAAAATATCCAAGTTATGTTCATATAGATTTTTTATTCTCTCAATTTAAAGATTCTAGGTAATGCACAGATTTTGGTCATAGCTGTGTACTGGACCAGTAGCCCTGCCTAGCTTCTGAGATAAGGCTAGATCACAGTCTATCACAAGGTGCTGCACTGGCCCCAGCATAGTCTACGGTTCTCAGACTGCTCGGGAGTCTCAGAAAGGTTTCAGATGGGCTGTGAAACAATCACAAGCAGATCGACTCGGTTCTTTTGTATTTTTCCTGCTCAGAGAGACACCAGTATGTACTGGCCACTGTGCATTGCGGTGAATATTTCCTGGAGAGTTGTGTCACTTCCCAGATAGAAAAGGATTTGAGAATCACTGGTCTAGTGAATAGCCTTTGATCTCCATCTCTAACACTGGCATTAAACTATCCACGCGTGCACAGAGCCATACAGGCTCTCCACTAGCCATAATTAACACTTATTCTCTTGACCAAACTAATTGAATTGCCTTGATAAATTGCCCCCAGTACCTTTGTTAGCATTTCCATTAGTCATGGCTTCCCGTACTGCAAATTGCTAATTGACACAAAACCCCCAATCCGTCTGCGGTAATGTGGCGCAAGTGTCAGAGCTTTAGCTATCTGTATGAGAGACTGCTGATGCTACCTCCCAAGATGAGACTCGGATAAAATGAGATCGGACAGACATTTCTGCACAGTACTTCTTTTCAATCAGTACCTCGTTTTTGAGATTTTTAGATTTATATAAATGCCTTTTATTCTTTATTTTTTAATGTGAGTTTATAATTTAAGATGCAAAGTTTTAAATCATGTGCAGATGATTGACATTGGATATTAGAGAGAGAGACTAAAATTATCTTTTAAAAACAATAGTGCAGTTATAATGTCATCCCATAAGGTAAGGAAGTAGTGCCAGCCAATTTCAGAACATCTTCTCCAGCTTCAAGTGATCATCCCCCCTTACTCCGACCTCAACCCGATACATGACCCTTAGGCTGGACTGGGCTGGAAATGAAAAGCAGCTGCTCGGGCGAGCATTTCCTGAGCTTCACAGAGCTGTACTGTAATGAAACCGTGGGGCTCTTGAAGGAATTGAGCCCTGCAGTGTCCCTTCCCCACAGTGGAGCTGTTTGATTAACGGGTGAAGGGAAGTCACGCTGGGAAAACAACACAACGACAACCCATCCTGCCGTGAACTGGGGCCATTGTGGAGCTCCTGCACGGTCACTAATACCTTGCAGATGTTGTTGGGAGCTTTTGTGCCCCATGATCCTGGTTTACAGCTGGCTTCACCCCTATCTCAGGGTCTTCAAGGGCAGCCCAGCTTCCTAAACTGCTTGTCGTTTCATTTGAACCGAGCTTTCATCACATCAGCCTTTGGTAAAGTTTTATTTAGTGTCCTTCCCTGAATTTTATATCTGCCAGCTTTACAGATTAGTTCACGTGGAAGCTGCCTAGCGATCGGTGTTTAGTCTATGAAACTACAAGCTCAGCAAAGTCTTCTTGCATTGAACAATGGAGAAGCATTGTACTGTATCCACCCCTTTTGTTTTACTATAGAGAGCCGAAGAATACATATATTATAAATATGTATTATATGTGCTCACAGCGCTGTCCGGCTGCAGAATTGACATACTGTAGCTGGACAGTGTGAGCCAGCTTATTTTGGATTTTGGTTATCTTCCAGTTTCTTGTGCTTAAAATCCTCTGCTTTCAGATTGTGGAAATGCAACTTTCTGTTTGACCGCAGAAACCGAGAAATAGGGTATGTCTTCAGTGCTGGGGGAAAACACATGGAGCAAGAGCGAGCAAGCTTACAGTGGTGTGTTGTGCTGTTTTTCCCTGGGGCAAATCTGGATTCTTTCCATCGTTGGCACTGTAAATTATATTGCATCCTATCAGTAATTGGAGTGATTAGTTGGGAAGGAGGAGGACAGAATCACTTCCGCGGCTTTCACACAAAGTTTCCATGGAAACTGTTTTCACAAGGGAGGAGGGGAAGGCTTCAGTGATACTGTATCAGTTCTAGTTTATTTCGAGTGTCACTTGTTTTATCTCATTTGTCTCCTAGATATTTTGTTTTTATATGATGGCAGTAACTCCCAATTGGGACAGATTGGGACAAATGTTGTTAAAATGAACCTTCCTTTTAAGGGGGAATAGCTTCCCTTTGATTCCAATGTGTTGGAGTTTTTTTTTTTTTTTTTTTTTTAAAGAGAATTATTTATTTTACTAAATTCTTAAACAGAACCTAACAACATGAAAATGTCAATGGAGTGATCCTGCTTCTACTGCACAACATTTTGTACACAGTGTGCATTTGTTTCAGTCAAATCTTGATGAAGAGGCACACTTAAGGAATTGAGAAATATGACTCAGATTTTTTTTTTTTTTTTAATGAAATCCTCCCTGTCCAGGAATCTAAAGCCCAAGGCCAGCCACAGTAGTGTACAGTTTCAAAGCAAATCCTCAAACGCAAGAGACTTGCTTCTTGAGGTTTCAAAGTGCCTGGGTCAGACAGCGTGCAAGGGAGGAGCCCTACTGCTACTGAGGTGCCTGTCCGCACTCCACAGCCCTCTTCTGGAAGGGAGCAGATCCTTTGCCTTTCCTGTGTCTGTCTCCCATAAGCCCCAGAGAAAGGGGCCTGGTTTCCTCTTGACCAAGATGAATGGGGATATTTTTACAAATGACGCAAAAAAGAACAGTAGCCTTCCCCCAGGAAAATCCTGACAATTGTATTTTGTTTTTGTTGAGTTAGAATTGAAAAAAGCAAATGTTATTGTCTTTGAAAGGCGGTGGAAAGTTACCAATGCACCTGAATAAGACCTCAATAAGAACGCCTTCCTTAACTTGTCAACTAGCTGATTCAGAACCCAGAGGTCAACATTTTCCACTCCTTTTCTGCCTAAGCTGCTGTACAAATAAAATATTGTTTGTTGTCGTTGTAGGTTCCAAACCCCCCTGGCGCAGAACAGTAATTGAATGTGTGCTGCGCTGCTCTGCATTCTCAGCTAATTGCTGCTCGTTTGTAGTCTTTGTAATCCGACACCTTTTGTACTGAGCCAATCCGCAGTTCTGCAGATCCCGGATTTTTGGGCGACAATGGCATGTTGGAGAAACAGTTGAACAATTCCCTTTGTGACAGGTTCAGCTTTGGATATATTAAAATGCTGAACCCCGGTCGGGGTTCTGCCCCTGTCAGCAGTAATGACAGATGTGGTAGAAATCTGTGTGATGAGGGTGAAATTTACCACGTGGCAGCTGCCGAGATTCAGAAGGGCTGTGGGATCTGTGTAATCCTGCGTGTGTTTGTAGGCTTACATGTTAACATAGATGTGTGTGTGTGCGTGCACGTGTTGGTTTATTATTAAACACTAGCACACAGGTTTAAGTTTTTTGCATTTGGGTAAAAATAAGTAAATGTAAGCATCTTGCAGCACTTTGTGGAAACTACATGCCACATGCCCACAGAGTGCCAGAACCTCTCCTCTGAATGAGATTTTAAACTGAATAGTCTTGCGACATTCTCCGAGAAAGACGACACTGTCTCTGTGACCCATAGCGACAGCGCAGCACATGGGTTAAAATAAGGTGTCTCTCTATTCCTTAACAAGCCTGTCAGCTGTGAAAGTGTGTTTTTAAAGAAAATATCCCCTCCCCCTCCTCCTCTGTTAGTAACTATGGGTTTCCTGCTCTGGGTTTAGAAGCATTTTTTGTATTTGTTTCCTTGGAAACACATGCTAGCCTCTCTGGTATGCTGTGTCCTACTTCCTGTCGACACTAACATATTTGAAGGGGGTGAACCAAGACCCATATTGCACTGTCCTTTCCAGACAGTGTCTAAAGAGATTGTGAGTGTTTGTATACTGGAAAACAGTACAGATCTTTAAACAAATGCTGGGGTCCTGGATGATGCAGAAGCGATGAGCTAAGCTCAGAAATGCAAAAGAAGCCAAATTTTCTGTGGTTGATTCATTTATAATGCACAACATACTGCTGCAGTTAGCTCTGTTGTACTGTGCAAAATAAAAGAAATAAATCATGAATTCACAGGGATGCAATGTGTTTAATCCAGTAAGATATGAACCATGGTGCAATGCAGTACAGTATATTTAAAATGTCCTGTCTATTGAAGTGACTGCACTATACAGTAGCAGATGAACAGACATCTTTGCCAGTCACTGCCCGTGTGACAAACACAGTATATGGATTCTTGACAGTCTAATATTGTTGCATTTGTATCCTGTGAACATGTCGATAACATTTATACAGAAATTGTGGAAGTTAGTTGTACCACCCAAGGATTTAATGTGCTAATGAAAGCTAAGAAAACTGTTCCCCACGTACGGCATAATCATACTGGTGCTATTTTCACGCCAATTTTTGTTTGCTTGCCCATAGTGTGGTTTGTAAGGCAAGCGTAGGGGTTACTGGAGCAGTTTCGGTTTACAGGATTCAGGCTGTATTTCAAAATCATTCTGAGGAGCACAATCCTCAGTTTTCTGATGCTTTTCCCATGGTTATTGTACTGTGCATTTGTCTTGGTTTTCCATGTTTTTAATGTGCTTTTCCATACTCTCTGTTACAAAGCTTAACTGTGCCTTACGCTATACGGTATGCTATGGTAAACTTTTAGAAGGGTGGTTGGTGTAATCAATAACTGGACCTTCATCAGTGATCAGTTTAATTGAATATTACAAGTTAAGTACAGCATGGTCTGTATTGCCAGACAGCATGCATGGACTCTCCATTTCATACTGTGTTTATCAGTCATGCCCCTGCTGCTGTCACACATTCTCTATCAATCGTATTTTTAGCTTTGTCGGGGCTGCATTTCAGCTTTATTTCAACATTAGTCACCAGATTGAGAGTTTTGAAATATAGATCTTCTGACTCTTTTCCAAGTTCCTATAATTAAGCAGATGTTAAAGACATGTTTGCGCTCTATTTATAACAAAAAACTTAAGCTGACCAGAGGCTGTGTGGATGTGATGTCACCAGTTGAGGTTACCAAAATTTAGAATGACGTATTTTTTAGTCTCTTGGTTTTCAGAAGGTAAGGAGAGTATGTCACCTGCATGTGTTACCAAAGCTAAGTGTTGCTGCAAAAGGTATTTTGCATTGCTGGAACTACATATAAAGTATTTATTATAGACTGCTGGTTTCATTCATTGCTGAAACCCACCAGTGTGTTTTCACATACTGTATTGCGCTAGTCGGAGTTGAGTCCGTTACCATACTCTTGCATCTTTTAAGTCTTTGAAAGGAGTTGCCATAGTTAACCCTGAGCAGTGCTTCACAGAGAGTGGTGAGGGGATGGAATGGGCTGCCTAGTCATGTTGTTGAGGGGATGGAATGGGCTGCCTAGAATGGCCTCCTGGTGTTAGTAAATGTTCTTGTGTTCATCTGTTGCTGTTGCAGTTGATCAAAATCATAGCTGTGTGGCATTCATTAAAAAATAATAAATTCAGTATTGAATGTGTCAAAGTGACCAATCCAGGATTGCTCAAAGGATACAGATTTTCTATTATTATTTTATTATTATGTGTTTATTTAGCAGACGCCTTTATCCAAGGTGACTTACAGAGACTAGGGTGTGTGAGCTACACATCAGCTGCAGAGATCACTTACAATGTCTCTGAAAGACGCAGTGCTAGGAGGTTCAGTGACTTGCTCAGGGTCACACAGCGAGCCAGTGGCTGAGCCAGGATTTGAACTGGGGATCTGCTGTTTACAAGCCTTTTCTCTCTAACACTGGCCCACACAACCTCCTATATTGCTGCTGTTGGCAAGCTGTCTGGACCACCACTTGGTCAGTAAGCCTTAGAGGAATGGCAGAAAATGAATGAGGACAAAAGAAAGCAGCTTTTAAAGTATTATTATTATTATTATTATTATTTATTATTATTATTATTATTAACCAAAGTGGGACAGTGCTATAGGAACCAGTGAGCATGAAACATAAGGAAAGTTCATATATTTCAATCGGATGAAGTAACCATCAACAGGAGTGTGATCCACAAGGCAATATATCATTTAATAGCTCTTTTCACATATATCCAAACGATTTTAAGTAAAGCACGAAACAGTGAGAGCTAAATAAACAGATGTTCACTTTTAACATAATGCTAAGCTCTACAGGAGCTGAAATGCAGCTGCTTTAGCTGGAAAGCCCCAACTTTGGTTTTACTGGCATGGATTGTGTTCTAACATAGGAGAAGCCTGACCTAGACTAACAAGGCCTTTGGTCTTCCTAGAACCCACTTGCTATGCTGTAAAGGGATAGTAGGGGAATTTCTAGCACAAAAAAAAAACACATTTTAATGCAAAGACACAGCTGTGAAACTGGTGAAGGAGAGTTCGGGAAGTTTCTGTGTCTTATAGAGCAGCAGAATCTGCCTTGAGGAAGTAAGGTTTGTAATGATGTCAGCTTGAAACTTGGCGCTGAAAACAAATGAAAATGACAGTGTGAGACGACGGAGTTCTGTGTTTAGTACAGCGCAGTGCACAGACAGCTTTGTCTTGTACGCTGTTGACTAGAGGCACTCTATTTCAGCTTGCGTAACTAGCAGAAAGAACGGCAGGACCCCAGTAGACTGTGAGAAATCATGAAGGCTGCGGACATCCGGTTTCTATATAAATGGCAATGCAAAGGTATTTACAGCTTTTTGGGGTAAAATCTTTGCGATCAGTACTGGACATCAGCTAAACATGAAAGAAGGGCTGAAAAGGGTTAAGAATGCTATTTGAAATGTACCGTACTGAAAGTGTGTTAAACCTGTAGACTTCATTAAACTAGCTAGGATTTGTACTTGTTCTGAAACTGGGCATGTTTGTGGCAAATGGACTGTAATATTAGGAATGTAAAGCACCGCATATCGGGAATAACAAAGTGGGATAGAAAAAAAAACCCCACAGTGAATGAGGTTCAAATAGAGCTGAACCTTCGTCACAGGGAAAGGTGGACGCTTTGTGGAATAAGGTATGGGATAACTTACCAAGTGAAATATCAGAAAACGCGATGTATAGAAATGGACCAACCCTAGATAAACAAACTAAGAGGTTCATTTAGAATACAACAGGATCCTTTTATTTGATAAACCGGTCTTTCATAATACCGTCACCAGCCATTACAACCTGAACCTGAACCTGCAGGACCTTGCAATACATGACTTGCAGCACACTGTTACACAGGGCTTTTACCCTTTTCTAAACAGAGTTTAGTATTAATGTAAAAGAACATCTGTTTGTGAGTCTTAAATAGTGCGCGCTCTAAAGAAAGTCTTTGCTTATTTAGCAGTAGTCAATGGATTATTATAATTGTTTTATTATTCCCCTCCCCACACACACACACAGAGCTTGGTAGACCTTGAGCTCTGTCGACTGGGAGTGCTTGACACGATTGAAATCCATCCTGTCTGCTTTTGTTAGTGAAGAGATAAAAATAGGAAGGCATTTACTACTCGCGCAGCAGCGTCTACCTGTGTTTGTATTGTCAGCCAAAAGCCCAGGAGAAGGCCGTTGAAGGATTTCTGTTCTAATGCACATACACCATTGTAATTACCGAGTAACTGTTTGGAGACTGCAGTGTAATTATTAATACGAGGGTTGGTTATTAACGATCTCCTGTAGCTTCTGTATTAAAGACTTGCTTGTTGGATGTTTCACTTGAATATGACAGTGTAATAATAAAGGTGAGACTCTGATGTGATCTTCCCTGCAAACTCCAAAGCATTTGTTTGTGGACGTGGGCTTGTTAGGTTTGAGGATGGAGTCTGGTGTAAAAAGCACCCAGCCGTCTTCTCTGTGCAGCCCTCGTCTATGAGGCGACTGCAGCTGCTCACCGCCTCTTGTTAACCTACAGTAGGGCTAGAGTTGTGTGCTCAGGATTAAACTGTGTGTGATATCTTTCACTGCAGCACTGCAGACTAGTCTTTATCAGATAAATCCATTGAGCAGTTTACATCAGGATACAGCAGTGTGAGCTTCCCTACACCCCTCCCCAGCTAATGTGCCTCAAATACCCTTCTGCGACTCCCATTGCATAGAAGCTTGACCCATTCCTAGTTTTACTATGAGCTTAGTAAGTAAGTAAGCTTCTTACTTATACACTGTGGCTAATCGAACTTGTTGTAAAACCTGAAATGAGTGAACATGCTATGCAATAAGAGTTTCCATCCCTGTGCAATGCAGCTGTATAGCTGATTGGAGAGAGCTGTAAGTAATCTACTTTTGAGCAGTCTTGTATTGGTTCATGCAGCTTTCATAGAGTATACAGTGTTTTTATCTCCTCTCTCTCTTTCCCTCCTTGCCAGAGATCCGTGCCCAGCTGCTGGAGCAGTTAAAATGCCTGGACCAGCAGTGCGAGCTCCGGGTGCAGCTGCTACAGGACCTGCAGGACTTCTTCAGGAAGAAGGCTGAGATTGAGATGGACTACTCTCGCAACCTGGAGAAGCTGGCGGAGCGCTTCCTCACCAAGACGCGCAGCACCAAGGACCACCAGTTCAAGTAAGGGACTCGCCTCGGCTCTGTGTTTGGAATTTATTAAATTAATTTCCTCCGGCCAGTCAGACTTTTGCCTTCCAAGTCATGATCATCTTGAAGATGGACAATGTTAAAAAAATTGAGCAAGGTGTGATCCAAACCCTTGATATAATGACTAGGCTTCCTCAGACACCAAAGGACAGGGACTAAAGCAAGTCTGATATCAAGCAGCGTTTATGGGGTACTTTCTTTTAGTCCTCAGCTGGTAGAAGCCACAATGTACAGTACAGGCCGTTATGTCCCAGAACAGGAGCTCAAAATTTCATACTGCTGAGGAGTCTGACATACCTGCCTGTTTGTTTCAGCAGGTCAGCTTTATTGTAATGAATAGCTGTACTCTGAACTGATACAAGAATACTGGAGTCTTTATTTTCTGCAAAGACTTCCCAGATTGGGACCAGGGGGAAGTTATACTTAAGTTTAAGGGCTAAAGTTTAGAATGCTTAAGAAAGCAGTGTTTCACTATTTCAGCTGATTGGTGCATTTGGGGTTTCAGTTTCATGTTCCTGTTTTTCAGGTCATGTGAGTTAGTAAAAATACCAGACAGATGAATGTGTTGGGGTGAGGTGCATGGTTTTGCATGGCGCCCATGTGAGAAATGTTAGGATGACCTGGTTCTGAGGCTATAGCAAGATACATATACATTAAAATTGCAGCTGCATAATGATGAGTCAAAATGGTACGGCTGATAAAACCTTAAATACACACCTTATCAGAAATGCCTTAAAAAAACATTGTGGTTGTACCTTTTTAAATAATTGATGCTGCTTTAAATAATTCAGATCTTGCATTAGGTTTTGCCTCCTTGTCCCGCAGCTTCCCGCTGCTTTTTCATCTCAGTCGGGATGCTAAACCTGAGAATAGACGGCGTTCCCTGCAGACAGCTGTCAGCTACAATTAGAGGAGGGGTGTCTGAGCAGCGCCCTACAGGCTGTACCTCTGCCTGGAGCTCGTCTGCCAGTGGAGGGGAGCAGCCCTGCTCTCTCATAGGCAGGAACTAGTAAACACAGCCTCCATGCTGTGCCTGGCTCGCCCACTGCCCGGGCCCATGTAAACAACAGATGTTCGAGCACCGATTGTGTTAATTATAGCAAGTTTGACTATCTCAGTAGTCTTAAGTATGAGACGGCAAACCAACGTTCTTAGGGATAGGCCTTCTGACCCCTTAATCCAGCAGCTTCTTTGCAGGGCTGTACTGTATTTGGGCTGTTTGGTTGGGTGTGCTTTTGAAAATGAATCCGGATTGATGAATCTTGCTCATGCACATACTGTAGTTTGAAAATATTGAATTCTGTGCATTCATGTATATTTAATCTCAATAACAAACCAGCTGCTATAATAACAATAAAAAAGTCAGGCCTTCCCCAGTAAAGTCCTGTTTATTTAATTGAAGATATTCAGAACATTTGCATGGATGTCGGATCCGTCAAAGAAAGACTGGATGCTGTCATGAACAATATTGTGTAACCTGCTTTGTGACTGCAATAAGACCTTTTAGGAGGAAGGGCGGTCCATTTAGCCAGGATTTCCAGAGGTTTCATTTCACCTACTAACCTGGTTGGGTTTTTTTTTTTTTTTTTTTTTTTTTCCTTCTCCTGAGTGCTAATGGACCACGCTGGCACCAAAGCAAGCGAGCATAAGTGTGCTGAACGGCCTTTTCTCATTCTTGAATTTCTTATGTTCTTATGTCCCGCATCTGTTAACAGGGGTTAAAGAACCCAGTATTCATTTTTTTTTTTTTTTTTTTTTTTTTTATTCAGCCTGGACACTGGAGTTAACAGCGCTGGTATTCTATGAAAGGTGACCTTGAAGCTTAGTTGTTCAAAGGCAGGACCTCCAGCACCTTCTAGCACCATGCTGTGACACTGACTGAGTTCTGGCCCAGAAGGAACAGTGGCTTCAGGCTTGCATTCACTGAACAATATCATTAGCATTTGCTTGCATGACTGTGGCATACATACAGTATACTACAGGTACTCCTCAGGCTGTTTGGCTACCCATACTAGGGTGAAGGACATTAATGACAAGCCTCTTGGTGCCGATGACACTGCCCCTCGACGGGAAATCCTTTCTGAAGGGACAGGACTCGCTCAGTCAGCAAGGGCGTCTGCTGAGATTACAAGGCTCAGGGGCACTTGAAGGAGAGTGTTGGCAGGACGTCACAGTGCCAGCCCACAATCAACAGAACCTGCAGTGCAGCAGTCTGTTATGATGGCGTCTTCATGTACACACCCTGCCAGAATCAGAGAGCACTTTGTGCAACACACCTAGTTGTACAGGAGTAGGAAAGGACAATGTATCTCCCCCGTTTCTAACATTGGGAGATTTGCCTTGTTTGTGAATCTCTCCTTTTTGCAGTACGTATTTCATCCCTAGAGATACAGTGCCTGACTTGGGCGAGGTGTTTGTCTGTATTTAAAGACCACTTTCAGGTTGTTTGACAGCTAGGTAAATGCAATTCCCTTCTTCGCCAGTTTTGATACAGTGCTGTATCTTTCTTCAGGTCTGCATCTGCCACCCTGCTGGTGCCCAGATAAAATCCCAAGTATGTCTCTGCACTGTCTGCATTCCCATCCCGCTGGCTTGCTTCCCTGGAAGAGCATGTTGTTGCGGCTGTGTCACATCTTTGATAGCTCTGTCTTCTTGACATTGGTATGTGTGCTATGCACTGTCTGTGACCTAGCAGCAGGCTCTTCTGACAGCTGGGAGCATCCGGACTCGACCCTTTCCATTGTGAGTCAGCAGTGTAAGAAATGCTGGAAATGTTTCCCCATTCCTCCTGCGCTTTCTCACTTGCAGCCAGGCTGTCAAAGCTGAGTGACCCTGGCATTCCGGTCACCGACTCCAGGCTAGTCCGCAACACTTTTTAGTTTCAGCCAGACAGTTTTTGCAAATAGAAATACATTGAGTAAGCTACTGCTGTTAAAGTTGTAGTGTCCTGTTAAGTGTTGAATTGTAATTTCTGGAAGCATGTTATCCACATTCTTCCTTAGTTTAGCCTTCTGTGCATGGTTCACTTTATGAGAAAGCCAGCCTTTCTTTTTCACTTGCCAGTGTGTTAACATTATCCAGTGGTCATCCATAAATATTAAACACTCATTAGGGATGAAATTAGAAATACTAAAAAACTGAAATTCACTGTCTTAAAAAAACTTCCAGTTGAAACGTTTTTTTTTTATTTTTTTTATAGTATTTCTAAGTATGCAATGGGCATTACATGATTACATTTTACTGTCTGAGGTTTTTTAAATGTATCTGATCTAGTATTGCTATGCAAAGTCTTGCCAATCCAAGTTGCTTGGGGTGCAGATCGGTTTCAGTTCCTGCTTTCAAGCAACACAAGAGTGGCGTCTTGGTACAGGATGCACTGCACGTCCGATTTGGTTTTCTGGTTTTGAATTCCATGCTACAGTAGGAATAGAGAAGTTCAGCTCTCTGTTCTATTTACACATTTACTGTATGGAAAATCGCTCCACATGTTTCATACATTGTAATCTTGGACAAAACGTATAAAAGGCTACTCTGTTTGACCCGAGTTAATAGTGGAAGTGAAGCTGGAGAGTGTTGTGGGATGCATTTAAGGGGCTTCTGGTTTACAATAATGTACAATAGATTTGTAAAAATAAAATTACTGGAATTGAGATCTTCCCTGCAATCCTGCTGTAATACACAAAGACCTAGTATGATCTGTGCAGAAACCATCCACCCGGCTTTCCCAGCGGCTGTGAGGCTCCACTTCACTCACGACTCCGTGCCCTTGCAGTGAACCCAGTTGTCCAGCTAGCAATATTGACATTGAGCATGAGGCGTTTTGGGGTGTTGCATGACTTGATAAATGAGCCATGGTACATGCGTCTGAGGCACACACAGTTTGAGACTGTCACAATCCCATGAGCGTGCTATAGGGGCTCTGCGAACAGACTGGCTTGTGTGGGGCTGTCAGGCCAAGAAATGCAGGACTCAGAATGGCGAGTGAGTGCGCTGGTGCGCTGGTTTATTGTAAAACAAATAAAAGGTTTGAGCAAAACTGAAACAAACCCTGAACTCAAAACAAAACTGCGTGTTGGCCAAAACAAACAGACAAACAAAACGGTGAACGCAAACCCCAAAACAAGTATCGTGCTGGAGCTTCCAGCGCGAATAGCAATTGTTTTTACTTTTTGTTTTTGTTTCTCCCGACTCTCTCCCGTTCTCTCTGCGTGCGTGAAACGCTCGCTCTTTTGTGCAGCTGTGCCAAGACTCGATTGCTAATCGAGCATTCAATTGAATCTCAGTCTGCATGTGAACTAATTGTGCGCTCCCCGTGCACCCATACAAATACACACTGTAATCTGCACATGAAGCGATTGTGCAATCCCCGTGTCTAAAAGCAAATACACTTTTTAAATCACCTTTGCTACATAACCCACACTTCGTGCTGCACTACACGCATACACATAAACATCCCACATACAACATAAAACGCAAAATACACACAGGGGCGGGGCACTCTGTCACCAGCTCCCATGCTGGCTGGTGCTAAGTGATCATGGGACACCGATCACCGGAAGCCATCCCAGTCGTACCCCAAGCAGAGTTCAGTTTCCAGCAATCAGAAATCCTTTCCAGTCTGTGGGGATCACACTAAGCTTTTGGATGTTTTTTTCATAGATTAAAAAATAAATAAATAAATATTTGGAATGGAGTACTTAGCTGTGGCCTGTAAATGGTTTTTGTAAAGAGGTGTTCAGGAAGGAGTGTCCTTTGCTTTCTGGAGGTTTTGATCCTGTTGGTTTTGCACCACTCATCTGCGTGTGTTTTGTGCTCGATTTTTTTATAGTGCTTACAGGGGAAAAAAAATCAATAGTTATGAAAGCGTGACAAAACCTATTTTGTGAGGACTTGGACCATGACCCAGTATTGTTTAAAAATTTATTTGAAACATCAATTTAAAGAAAGCTGTCAGTGCTGGAGTATTGAGTTTAGCCCCAGTAACTTTCATTATTATATGATCCCTGTGCCCATTTGGAGTTCAGAATAGTAAATCAACACTAAATGAAAGTCAGTGCAAAATCTTTGTAGACAAGCATGTGTCATTGTGTGTGTGCCTTCCCAATGCCCTTTGCACAACCTGACCTTTACCAAAGAGATTATTCCCGTTTTTGAAATGATTTCATCAACTTGCATTTATTTATCAAGTTACTGTGAGGCTTGAATTTACCAGGGGTCACCAAACAAACAAAATATTTGTGGCAGCTTGTTTATCTCCTTCAATGCTGCAGAGGTGGTTACAGGTCTATGATTTATACCGCTGAATTGCAGCAATACTGTTTATTTTCTGAGCAGCGTGGAATTGCCATGGCAAGCACTAAAGCATCTCTCATCTTTAATTAAAGAAATGTGTCATTGACTCCCAGCCCCACCCTTAGGAAGAGAATGCCACAGAATGCTTTGCAGTCTCTTGGCCCCAGTGGTGCTCACAGTGTCTTGGTTGTTGCTTGCAGGAAGGACCAGAACGTGCTGTCGCCGCTGAACTGCTGGAACCTGCTGCTGAGCCAGGTGAAGAGAGAGAGCCGAGACCACGCCACGTTGAGCGACCTCTACCTCAACAACATCATCCCCCGCTTCGTCCAGGTCAGCGAGGACTCTGGACGCCTCTTCAAGAAGGTAACAAGCAGCCCCCAGCCAGCCCTTCACAGAGAACTCCCTGTAGGTCTTCTCATTGTGCTTCTGTTAGAACCCCTTTCCAAATTCAAGCAGCATTCACTGGAAATGTATTGACAAATGTGGTGTTATTGGGGCGACTTTGTCACTATTTCAGGATCTTTTCTCTGTTTTTATTTTCCTGCTGCGTCCCTTCGCAGGAGGTCACTGTCCTCAATCAAAAGAAACAACAGCTTCCCTCCGTAAAGGAGCACTAACTAAACTTCTTCACCTTTGCCTACTCGTCGGATGGCTAAGCCATTTTCCGATTGCCAAAAGGGTTTAGTTCTGCAGTGAGTACAGCACACAATACCTTAAACAGGTTGTCACTTCTGGTCTCACTTTTAGGTCTCGGCCTTAACACTGACAACCCCGTACACAATGCTCGTGCTCCTTATGTACCAGCCAGGTGATTGTCCCTACTGCTCCATTACCTAGCCAAGTGCCTGTGGGGAAATGTAGTCCTAACTATCGGTTAGGACTACCTTTCCCATGTGATCACCTGTACAATGAACAGACGCTACGCTGTGTTCTTGCGCCAATGTACCTTCTACAATCTTCCTCCATATTTTACCACAGAATTTAACTAGAATTGCATCTGACATGATAATATCGAGGTACACATTCACACACTCATAGTGGTCCATATTTACAAAGCATTTACCCTCTGCACTGGAGTAAACGATTTTTCCCCCAGACATTCTGTTTTCTATAAAACCTGCCGCGGTGGTAAATGCTTTTGTGAATTTGGCCGATTTTTTGAGTAAGGTCACGTTTTTTTTACCAGATTTAAAGATCTTTCTCTCAACGTGTGACCTTTGCTGGAAACTGTACTGAATTACCACATGCGAATGCAGTTGTGTATTGATGGGAGGTTGTGTGACACAAAGCTCTCAGGAAGTTGAACAGATCGGTCTGAAGAGTGATTGCTCTGAGATGAACTGCTATGTAGTCTGGTAGTTTAGTTGAGGCAGCCAAGAAAAGGCTTTGGTGTGTGACAAAGCAGCAACAGGAATGTGCAGTAAAGCATTTGGATGGACTCTGGATGGATGGGCTCCACTTTATGAAAACCCTTAATGAAAGGTTACCCGTTCATCTAAGTATCTGCCATCAGGAAACACGATGCATCCCTCAAGAAAAGCAGAGGCAGCTTTTTTAAAAATCCAGTTTAACTGAAACAGAGCATCTACAGATGAAAGGCGTTCTGTACAAAACCACAGCTCGAAGGCCTTGTCTCATTTTTTAAAGTGTTTAACGTAATTGAATTGAATTTGATTGTAGTTATCAGAGGTTATGCTCGGGTCAAGCCTCTTACTGTAGAATAATCCTTTTCAATAAAATAAGTAACCTTCTGTTCTGCTCCCAGTCTGTTAGCGAAGCAGTGTCACGCTTGCTTCCTCCCACGTGTCAAGTTTTGCCTTCTGTAAAGATCAGCCAATGCTACTGGACGCAGTATACAACATAGGTCCCAATGGCTGAATCTGTCTCAAACGATGTGGGGCTTTTAGAAGGTTGCACTGTTTTATTACAACATCAACCTGTGTAATAGAAGAGCGAGACTAATCCATTTCTAGTGTTAATGCTGTATTCCTGGGAGAAACACTTTCTGATTAATACCAAATTTCCTTTGGTATTGGGGTTTATTGGGCCTAAGTACTTGCCATGGCCAAATAAATATATTTTTAGATTATATACCTTATATTTAGTGATCTCATAAATTGCAGTCTGGTAATACCCAAGTCACACAGGCAGGTTCATTCCCAGCATTCCCAGTGGTGAGCAGTGGTCCTGGTTCTCACAGGTGTGTACAGCTCAGGGAGTCTCGTGTGTGTGTGTGTCTCTTGCTCTCTTTCTCTCCCTTTCTCACCTTTCTCTCTCTCTCTCTCTCTCTCTCTCTCTCTCTCTCTCTCTCTCTCTCTCTCTCTCTCTGCAGTCCAGCTGGTTACAGACTGTTTGGCCATGCCTCTCTCAATCCCTATCTGTCATTCCCACTGTCCTTTCATCTTCCTCTTAAATTTCACCATCTGGAAATAGGCTGAATTAGTAGATTTACTTTAAGACTTGAGGCATTTCTCGTGGCTGTTTCCTATGAGAGTCGTAAAAGAAAGACAATAGGAGAACAAGGGACAATTTAGCACAGGGCACAGGGCTTTACCAACAAAAGAGGTGGCAATAGGGTGGGGACACACCGCTTGGAAAGATGACGTTCCTCTCCGGTATCTAAAGAGGCTTTACCACTGTTAACTATACTGGTTCACATACAGACCCTCGCCCCAGGACAGACCCTCCAAAACAACAAACACGCCGTTTCATCTGGGGGCAGATATGTTGCTGCTCTTTTTTTAAAAGCTTCCAGAAACAGATTTTTTTTTTTTTTTTTTTTTTTTTTTTTGGGGGGGGGGTCTCTTGACAGATGAAACCTGAGCAGCTGTGCGTTTATCATCTCTACACAGGAAAAAGCAGAGTGTTGAATTATAATTTGGAAATGTGTTTTTATTATTTCCGCATTGTGACATAAAATAAATAAATGAAAACTAACAAACGCAAAGATTCAGTTGCCAGTTTTTATCCTAGAAAGACTCCTGCAGTCAAACCCTCATTTCCCTGACACTTAATTATAAAAAGGATAAATAAAACCTAGGGCTTGTCATGTGCAAATTGAGGATCTCGCATTCTCAATTTCTAGCGCGGCAGGAGGTAAGCCACGTTCAGTTCACACTTGCCTTAATCTGTCAATCATTGAGCCTTATTTATCTGTTAGTTTATTTATTGTTGAATTTTGCTGCTTGTGAATGACAGGTGCTGCAGAGACAAAAGGGATGACGCAAACGGCGGCAATGTGTGAGCAGTCCTGAAGTCCTCAGTGGACTGAGGGAGCCACCGTTTCATAGAGGTAGCAATTCAGCCACTGTGCCTGGATTACCCTACTCTTAACCTGTGACCTTTCGCTTGGAACCCAGGCTTTCTGCGGTGAAAGGTCAGTGAATAAACTCAAGCGGCAACTAGTGCAGGGTTGCAGTTATGCAGGTCCAAAAGCAGGAATGAAATGAATCTCCCCCATTGTCGACCAGGTGGAGATTAATCAACAGATGTGCACAGGATGCATTCACTCCTGTGACCCGTCCGCTTCTCAAGGATGTCCTGTGCATGTTTATTAGGCAGGGGAAGTAAAGGCTTGGACAAGGTCAGTGTAGCCAGGGCAGATGTGTTGGCTTCAGCAATGGCACCACCGCTGCCTTTGTCTAAAATCATGCCTGGGAGGTCTTTAGAGAGGTAAAGCCTACGGACAGAGAAGCACCTCCTAATGTGTCTGTCCTGGGAGTGCTGGACAGGGTCCACAGTCACACGAAGCAGGACCCTCGATGGGACTGTGCCCCCTCCCCCGAACACCAAGCTGGCTCTTGAACCAACAGTGAGAGAAATGGAGAAAAACAGGAATAAAAAAACAAAGTAATACATTTAATAACTTCTTCTTATAGGTAAACCGTAGACTGGAGTAAACACTTAGTAAACACACACAAGTGTGTGTGCTGAATTTCTTTGCTTCAGACTAGGGTATGTGAGAGAGAATTAATGCTGTGACCGAACAGAATTTGCCAGACTGGAATTTGGAAGGTTAATGTTTTCTCATAGCTAGCTTAGCAGCTGCACCCCTAGGTGAGTCTCATATCATTTACACTATTACTGAAGTGCGCCTTTTAATTAAAGTGAAACATATTTCCGTGCTAGCATCTAACTGGATGCAAACTGTTGTCAAATAGTTAAAATATTTCTCCACACATTATTTTGTTTCGCTGGGCTTGGCTTCAGGGCGATGGATACAGTTGCGAAATCGGCACAATCGGTCATGTTGTTACTTGTAATTCATTACCAGATACTACAAACTGTGTTATAGATCCTTAAAGAAGTGTAGAGCATGTTTTCAGTGTAGGGTTCCTAAACCTTGTCTTGTGACTCGCTGGACCGAGAGTTTTTTCTCATTGGAATTGACAGCACTCTTGTCATCTCCCTGGAGATTAAATGAAACCACTAGACCTTTTTAGGTTTTGCTCGGTTTTGATTCCATTTGTCAAATAAACGTTCAGGAGAGAGGGGATTCATCACATGATGGTCATCAGGCCTGTCCGGTGGTGTTGGGTTGTGTGAGCTGCTGGTGATTAATCACCATGCTCCAGTATTGCTCTAAATGCATCGGGCAAAGCCCTGCTTAATGTTGAACCCGTCATACATGATGCATAGTAATAGCCACCCTACTTCCCTGATCTGATAGCCTTCTGTAATTAAAAAAAAAAACAAAACAATAATAAACTCCCGTCGGTCACACATAGGGAAGAAAATCCCCAATGTCCAAGAGTAAAAAGTTTGCTTTACATGTGTGGCCAAAAGGTTGCCACTTCAGTTATCAGAAGCTGTTTGCATGAACTCTGTGGGGTACAGGAATTAGCCGTGCCAAGATTAAAAAAAACATAAATCCATCAGAAATTGAAAACTATACATGCTATGACGGAAGGGGGTTCTGTCAGAAACTGAGATTCGTTAAAAGGTAAAGACTCCCTGAAAGCTCACTTCTTCAAGCAGGAGATCAGATTCACAGGAATTCCTAAGCCATGAAGTGTTCATCAGAGCTAACGCGCCCTCCACTTGGATGACACTGGATCCTCTTCACAACCCACCCACCCCCATCCTCTCCTTGGGGATCTCATTTGTTATACCACGACAGGCCCAGTTTGTTGTTCTGGCTCTGTTCAAATGCGTTCGATTTATCATTAAAGCATCTACCATGCATCGCTACGTGACCCCTGGAGGTCAGCTGCCAGAACCGCAACGCTGGATTGGTTAAAGCCATCACTGCAGTAAAGCACAAGCTCCACTAGATGCCATCTGATGAGTGGAATCAGTCATTTAGCAAACGATTCCATGTGGATATACGATGTGCTGTCCCTGCAAGGGAATGTTCTTTTATAATGTCCGAGGCAGTGGCAGTATTGAGTGTCTGTATGCAAGTCCTGGTCTTCTAGCAGCCAGGAATGCTCATGCATTCTCCAATGATTTCTTGCACCGCTGAGCACGAGGCATTGAAGCCGGTGGTGTTGTTATTGCTGTCTGACATTATTATATTTTAATACGGCATGTTTGATGTGCCATGACCGGTTTTAATTAGATTGCAAACCAAAAAAAAAACGGGTCATGCTGGGAAGCAGACCTGGGTCGATTTTTAAAATGGTAATTGTTGAATTCGTAATGAATTAATTGCAATTACAATGTCATTTCTAGTATTTCGTCCAGCCGCTGTGGGCCTATGCAGCGTCTCAACATTTGCACGTGTTTGTTTTATTGAGTCTGTTAAGGATAGTAAAATGTAACCCAATTCTTTTGAATGCAGCAAACCTCAAACTGCTAACTGCTTTCCTCTTTAGTGGAATAAAGCATATGCTTTTTGTATTTTGTTATTATTTTTGTACTGCAGATGGAGCTTATATTATGTTTGGCTGTAAGCACTAATTAAAAAAAAAAAAATGAAAGCCAGAACGATATTTATACAAAGCAGATTACCTGCAAACCTCCCTTGGCTGTTTGACAAAATGTTCGTTCTTATATAATCTAATCCTGAATTATTACTGTACCTAAACTCAAACGATCAGCAGCCAACCCTATCAACCCCACTACAAAGCAAGACGGCCCGTCTCGACGGATCATTGTTTTTCATTTGCTTTCCAGCAGCCTTTGTAGTGTGACCCTAACTGATCCGCAGTGGTGGGTCCATTCAATTTGTCAGCTAAATAATAATGGGGGGGGGGTGGTAATTGATTTGGGAGATTAAAAGGCAGTTTCAGCCCCATTTAACCTGCTTTTTTCTTTTTTGCCCCCCCCCCCAGAGCAAAGAGGTGGGCCTGCAGCTGCAAGAGGACTTGATGAAGGTTCTCAACGAACTTTACACGGTAATTCAGATTGATTTCAAAGAAGGAAAATCACAGTGAAGAGCTTCCAAAGGGCACTTGTACTTTTCCATAATGATCCTATTTTCAGGTAAACTGTTTTATAGAGTATTCAAGCGATCGGCTGTCTAACCCAGCGAATCGTCTGTGCATCCAGGGGAAATTTCCAGATTTGTGACTGTCAAGGATGGAGCTTAAAGATCATCAGACCTCATGTTTTTGTTTGCTGCACTGTGCGTATTGGTTTTTATAAGAATCGGCAGCACGAAACGGAGGTCTAGCTTGTGTGTGGACTGCCTTGACTGGAAGAATCCAGTTTCTGGTGTGTGTGGGGCTTGTTTTCATGTTGTGGTAGTTCAGTTTTTTCAGCTATGTAGAGGAGGGGGGGGGGTGTTGTCGGAGTGTTCTGCATTGACAGAGCATGCTGGCGTAGGCTGGTTTCTGAAACTGTGGCTGTCTGTTTAAACACCATGTGTAGTCATCAGGGTTGCTTTAACCACTGCTTTCAGACTGGACGTCGGCTCAGGCACAGGGTTATTTTCATGCCCTGAAGACTGATGGCAAAGCGGCATTTAAGTTGACAAAGCTGTGATGTGCCCTTCTGCACAGGGAAAAAAGTCCTTTTAAAATATCTTAAAAAATCTAAATCATTTTTTTTTTTTATATGTATATTCAACAAGATTAAGAAGGGCTAGTTTTAAAGACCCAATAAGACATCGGGCCATATTTTCAAAGCGATTTACTCCTCTCTTTAATGAAATTAATATTTTTTGAAACCCCTGTTAATTTTACAAAACCGGAGCCAAGCAGCTACATTTATGTCATTCAGTTTCGCTTTTCATTTTGTAAGATTAACATGATTTTTATTTTTGCCTTTTTTAAAAGAAAAATAGGAGTTGAAGACTGGAAGACACGTTTTGAAAACAATGGCCCTTTGCTTTGTGTCGGGTAAAGGTTCAGTGTTTCTCATATCTCTGTAAACGACTGGTGGTGTATGTGTAGAATTAAACAATGAAGGATCTGGAACTTAGAAAGGGAAAAGAAATGTTTTTTAAAAACCTGAGCTTCTGCAGCTGTGGTTGGTTCTGGCAAAGCTGTTCCCCTTCAGATCTCATTACTTTAGTCCTGCACTGATAAACACTTTGTGAAAGGATTGCCTGCTTCTTTACAGGGCTGTGTACTGCATGCTGCACACACAGACGTGGCAGATTTGATCGGTTCCCTTTATTCAGCAGTTTCAAAAGTGAGCCCAACTGTGTCATTACCTTGTCTTATCAGGGCTCTCTGCAAAGCCAAAAGTTGAACAGCACTGAAATCTGCAGCATGTACCTAATTAAGAGGACGTCTGCAGAATAGACTTTTTAATCAGCGTCTTCAAGTTTATTTTTAAAGAACAATTACAGAGCCCCTCTGCTGTGTTTTTTTTCATGTCGTGTTTTTTTTTTTTTTATGTAATAAGTGCTTGCAGGAAAGCCCGTTTGGATAGAGGGAGTCAAGGCTGTTGCGCAGTAACTGCCTCATAATTTCAGGATTGGTTTTGTGTGTCTCAATAAATGACTGTATCCCATTTCCAGGCTCATTTTAAAAATTAATTTCCCAATGAAATGGTTAGGAAACATAATTATTTTGCCATGTGCATTTTTTTTTTTTTTTTTTTTTTTTTTAATTCTGTGAATATGCCAACAGAAGGTTCAAAGATTCACGGATATGACACCATGTTCGTCAAAATGAGTGGGTTGGAATAAGCCACACATCTCACGTTTCACTTGATTTCGATTTTAATTTTTCCTGTTGGAGTTTGGACAAAAGCAAGGGATGCTACTGTGTCGGTCTAATAAGATTATCTTATTACATGTACTTATACTGAGCTGGAAAACATGTGTTCAGTGTTTTTTAAAAATGTGTTTTAAATTTGCTGTGCAGTTGTCAGAATTGTAATTCTTTTGGGTTTATTGGCTTGAGGTCTTTATACAGTCAGTGTTGTGCTTGTGCGATTGCACACCTGGGCTCCTCTTCCATCTGCTTTGCCTGGAAAGAGCAGAGCAGTGAAGCCAGACGTTGAGCGGGTCACTCTAAACTACATTGCAAAGTGACCTAGTGTAAATAATACCATGCACTGCAAGGTCAGTGTCCAATACATGCAAAATGAGCACATGCACTTCGCTGATATTAGTACATGATTTAAAAACTCTTCCTCATTAAAAAAGAACAGCCGTTGAAGTTTCGATATTGTGCTATATTATGTATTTGTAAGTTTAAGACAAGGCAGTCCACATGAAAGGCGCAATGCCATTGGAACTGTGTTGTGTTCTTAGGTGATGAAGACGTACCACATGTACAACACGGACAGCGTGAACGCGGAGAGCAAGCTGAAGGAGGCAGAGAAGCAGGAGGAGAAGCAGATCAGCCGCTCGGTGCGCCAGGAGGACAAGCAGACCCCGCGCTCCCCCGACGCCCTCACCAACGTCAAGATCGATGAGAAGCACGTGCGCCGCAGCTCTGTCAAGAAGATCGAGAAGATGAAGGAGAAGGTGAGGGCCTGGGAGAGGTGGTCTTGCAGTGGCACTGCCAACTGCTTCAACAGTTGCCATGAGCTGGGTTTATGGGTGGGTCCTGCCTCTAGTCTCACAGTAATTGCCACTTTTTTCTCCCCTCTCTTCAGCGCCAAGCCAAATACACTGAAAACAAGCTGAAGGCAATCAAAGCCAGGAATGAATACCTGCTAGCTCTGGAGGCAACAAACTGCTCTGTCTTCAAATACTACATCCACGATATCTCTGATCTCATCGATGTGAGTGCACAAACCACTTTTTTTGTCTTGTGTTTTTAACCAGTTACAGCCCAGTTGCCAGAGCTTGAGATGATCTTTTTATTGTGTGTTGTGTTGTGACCAAACAGAGATTCAAATATTCAAACACACACACACACACACACTTCCCCCACACCACCCCAGCTACATGTCAGTGAAACTGCTCTCTGATCACCACATCCGACTCCATTGAATCCGCTAAAAACAAACCAAAAAACATCTTCTGAAAGGAATTGGTTTGAAAAGTAGTTTCACTTCTTATTTCTTTTTTTTTTTTTAATTTTTTTTTTTTTTTTTTTTAGAAACGGCCAGTATTCTCAGTGTTGCACAAAAAAACATGGACCGCGGTTCCCCACAATTGCGCAGCAAGTTCTGGCTTAGCCCGTTTTACATGAGTGGTTTGTCGCGTGAATTGGCAATGCGCGTGAGTGGTGGCAAGGAAAAGCCCTTGAAAATGCCCAAAAAAGCGGACGCGCTATTTTAACAGGAAAGTCTCATTACCCTTAAGAATCAAGGAAATGCTTGTGAAATCAACGCCCACTTACACATGGAAACACGAGCGTCTCATAAAAATCTTAATTGGCTCACTCAAGTGCCTTACCTAAAGCCACATGGGAATACGTACGTTACCATGGTCCAAAGATGGCAGAAGGAGGGTTAGTTTTTTTGTTTGCAGTATTTTCCTTATCAGATTGATGTTGCAGATAACCCCGCTTTTTTCTCCGTCATCCTTAAAGGTTTTCATAATGCTAATCAGGCCATGGATCTGAATGTGTTTGTAAAGTATCATACAGATTGTAATTTACCAAGTTACTGTTTAAAACTATAACTAAAAATGTTCGATAAACTGCATCATGGGCTTGTGAATTCAGGTGGTTACAGCTACTCTGCAGTACTTCTGAATACACTTGCAAATAGCTTTCCAAACAACTGTCAAAAGGACTCCATTGTAAAGTACTACTAAGTGCTATGTTTAAATGTGTATAACTACACTCCAGTGCAGTTTCTCCACTTTATGTCTGAGCAAAACCTGTGTCCATCCTCCACTTATGTCCATTGGCGTGATGAAGAGACTTGGTTGTTAATATCCATAAGGGGAGAGGATATGTTGACGCAGCTTGAGACAATGCACGACGAGACAATTGCTTAACACACTTTCAAAATGAAATGTGGTGTGGAATTTTCACAACTTATTTCTTGGGAATCAGCACTAGTACTCAATATTACAATTCTTTATTAAGCAGAATCAGTCATACAAGTAGAGCACACAAGAGGATGCATATATTTTTGGTATAAAGAGATACAAAATAAGCTAATGAGAGAAAAATGTGATGCAAAAATAAAGATAGCAATGTGGGCTTCTTAAAATAAAATGCAAAGCCACTATCGCTAACGTGTTCTGCAGCTGCTTCAGTACCGCTCTCTACACTCCCACTGCAGTCTCAATAATAGAATGGTTTTGTTTAACGAGTCGTGTCATCTCTTCATTTAAATTTGTTATTTTTTAATCACCTCAGTGTCAGTCTCTGGAGAGAAATTGGGCAAATACATTATTAAAATCGTATCAGGAATTATCCAGCAGTGCCTTTCTGTGAAATATAAATGATTCCTTTCACGGGCTGGAAATGCACACGCTTACAAATAAGACGTTCCAAGCAAATCAATCACACTGAGAAAGATCAAAGCAGCTTGATTAAAGAAAATGCAGCCTTTCAACTTCTATTTAGCAATACCCTAAAGAAAAGTATTACGAAACATCCATCCATCCGTCCGTCCATCCATCCATCCGTCCATGCTGTACATACATTTATACCCTGCTTTATTTTGGGAATCTCTTGTCGAATTAAATTGAAACCAATCCTTCCAGATACTCTGCTGGCCTATAGAAAGGTTATTGGCTGTGGGATTAAGAATGAAATGGTAGTGAAATGGGCTGAATGAAGGCAGCATTACATTACATTAGATAAGCTGTTGGAATGTTGTTTTAGGGTGCAGTGGTTGCACACAATGGCTGTGTTTGTGGAACTCTGTTCTAAGCTGTGTGTGTGCGCGTGATCCTGACGCGCCGCTTTGCGCTCGTTGCAGTGCTGTGACCTGGGATACCACGCCAGTCTGAACCGCGCTCTGCGGACCTACCTCTCTGCGGAGTTCAACCTGGCACAGTCGAAGCACGAGGGCCTGGAGACCATCGACAACGCTGCTGAGAACCTGGAGGCCAACAGTGACAAGCAGCGGCTCATGGAGATGTACAACACCGTCTTCTGCCCCCCGATGAGGTTCGACTTCCAGTCCCACATGGGCGACACGGTCAGTGGGCTTTACTGCTCAGTTTTCTCAGTTTTTCTCCCCAAGTATATGGAAAACAACAAGCGGTATTTAATTAAATATGTGAACGTAACATTATTCAGCAGGTCTCACTCGACTTAATTCTTTAATTCTATAGGGTGATGCAAAACTTCTGGCCATAACTGTACATGCATGCACACACAGACATACATACATACACTCACTCATTCACACACCACATGCAAACTTGAACTGATTTATAATCTTCTAGATTTTGTCTTAGTGAAACCAACTCTTACTGATACTTAGCTGGCCAATAAAAAGGAAAGTGCAACTCTGTACAACAAAACATCACAGGATGCACAATAACAATCATGGCAATTCTATTTATTTATTTAATTTTTAATGCATTTGTTTTTTTATATTGGTTTTGGCTTTTGAACTGGCTTAAGTATTTTGATAGCTTCAAATCATAACCACTTCTGCCTTCTAAAGGTGCGTAATAATTACAGGAATGTTTACTGTGTCTCGTTTCACAAGTTCAGACGTAGTAATTGCTCGAACAGTGAGGTTGCTAAATGCTATCCACTTTAAAAGACACTTGAACGTTGGATAATGATAACCTCCCTGATTTGACGTTATTCTTTACAGTTTTCTTTTAGCAGTAAAGTGTATCACGACTGTCACATCATTTAACGAGCAAATAATTAGCAGGGACTCTGAATCATACTGGTTCCAGGCGCACTGCAGTCGAGGAATTTCAAATGTAATGCTTCTTTACAAGCAGGAATAATAGCAGCATATCAGAATCGTCCCACTTTATCTCCAGGGCAGGTTTCACACAATACGGGTTGAAGGTTTCTTTAGAGAATATGCAGCAAAGAACACAAAGGTTGACTTCCCCGGAGCATTCTCTGAATGGAACAACAAATCAAATGATCCAAAATGCGTGGGGTGTTGTTAATATTACAGTATTCCCCCTGCTCGGCTATTCTGCCTCCAGACAAAGGAATCCAGATGTGCTTTTCAAGAATGCCATTGGTTTTGTGTGCTCAGAAAAATCCGTAAATGATAGTTGCGCCCAGGGCAACACGTACTGCTGCAAATTAGTTAGAATCTTTGGGATGCACGTATTCTGACGACTGTACACTTTTGTGATCAAGCCTGAATCAGAATGGTACTACAGTAGTCACTGCAGTGAGTTAAAATGCAAGTGGGTTCAACTTTAGATCACTTGTGCGACGGGTTGGCATCCTGTACACCAATACTGATGAGTCAAAACTCGGGACTACGATAAGAATGTGGACCTGGTGAACAGCGGATTTGGTTGTAACTCACAAGAAGTCCTGTGTGGGTAGAAGGTTGTTCGCTGGTTCACTGCAAGTCGGTCTGTTTTCACAGGAGGGGCACATGTGTGCTCAACAGCCCTTGCAGGGCGAGCTGCTCCAGAGGTGTCAACAGCTTCAGTCCCGGCTCTCCACGCTCAACATTGAAAACGAGGAGGTCTGTTCATCACAAAAACACGCCCTTTTATTTATTTTTTAGCAAAGTTTTTTTAATTTCTAACTTAAAATGCATGCTGCATACTAAGCAATGCAACCTCTCCTCTTTGTTGGGCTTCATCACTAGTGGCATCTGGTTTTGATACGTTGCACAATAAAAGATATAAATACCTTTCCAGTAAATAAGTGAATGGTTGCATCATGCTGGAGTCAATCAACGCTACCAACAATACCCTTATAAATGTGTAGTGTGGTATATCATTAAAAGAGTAAGCCACATTTAACCATGCTAAAGCTCAGTCAGCCAAGTTACAAGTAGGTGTGGTGAAGCATTGCATAAACCATGGTAACAAATACAATGCTGGAAAAGCAGAGTAATTTGCAGCATTCTTGTGCAAATGTACCGCTTTTCAAAGGATATTTTAGAATTCAAATCAACAGTAGTAGACTGCAATTGTTAACTTCAGTAGGATCATTGTGAATCGTTAGCTTCAGCAACCTTTTTGAGGAGGGAGTGGAGGGGGGTGGTAAAAGGTTTTTTCATTTTTTTCTCTCTGATCCTCGAAGGTGAAGAAGACCATGGAGGCGACCCTGCAGACCATCCAGGACATTGTGACGATCGAGGACTTCGACGTTTCTGACTGCTTCCAGTACAGCAACTCCATGGAGTCGGTCAAATCCACCGTGTCGGAGACCTTCATGAGCAAACCCAGCATCGCCAAGAGGAGAGCGAACCAGCAGGAGACTGAGCAGTTCTACTTCACAGTGAGCGAGCAAGGGCGTGCGCACACACACACACACACACACTCACACACACGCACACTGCACTGCCAAAAGAACCAAGCCCTTTGAATGAAGCCCCGTGACCTCCAGCCTTCAATGAACTGTGACACAGTTGTCTGTTCAGAACAAAGCCGGTCTTCCGGATTGATGGTGCGCTTCAGTGGTTTAGTGTTAGGTTCCTGACGCAGGAAGGCCCAGACCTTACGAATCTGCCTGTAGCATGCGTTTCATTGCCTAGGCGGCAGTGCTGTACAACAGGGTTGACAGACTGGCAATGGGGAAACCATTAGAGTACTGTAAATAGCTGCAAATGGCATTTGAATTGCTTTTTGTATTTCCAGTACTGTTTAATGATGTTTGCTGTTGTTCGACGTGGTTCTGGGCTGTTGTTGCTCAGGTATTTTGTTTCTCTGAATCTGCCTTTACCTGGCTGTGTCATGACTGGAATGGAATGAGGACGTCTGTTCACTCCCCAGCTCTTAAAGAAAGCTGAAATCCATGTAACATAACTGTTGGAGCAGAAGAACCCAGGAACACTGATAATGATTAGAAACCTCATAGAACAGTAAAGGGGATGTGGAAAGGCAGCGACAATGCCATTTGTATCTCATTTCTTCATTGGTATTTGGCAGGGTGGTTTTGGTTTCGCCTGCTGACTATAAGGGTTAAATTAAGATGTGAGCCCTGTGCGAAAAAGAGCAATTCATCACGTCCTGTTACCAGACTGTAATTTATTCTAATTGTGGGAAAATATGACAGCTGGGAGTGTGCTCCACTGAAATGGTAACAGGGGGCACAGGGGGAGGGGCTGGGGGAGGTTCCGTTCCAGCTGAACTGTCAGAAAGAGAACAGACTTGGGCCGCAGGGCCACAGAGACACACAGACACACGCAGAGAGAAAGCACGGACATGTCTTTCACAAGAGAACAACTACAGTTGGAAATTCCTCAGCACTGAGAGCTCTGTAACTGAGGATTCTTCTTTCTGGAATCTGAAAGAAATTAATCTTAAATATATAATATGATTAATAGCCATGTCAGCTGCCTGAATCATCTGTGAAAAAACACAAGAAAAAAAGGGAAAACTAGATTGGTCACCTTTCCTTTTAATAATAATAATAATAATAATAATAATAAAGCTGTCCATGATGAATCAGTTTAGAGGAGGGTCTGCTTTTTAGCCACTTTCAAGTACACATTTTAGTACACATGCAGTAAAACGGGGGTAAAAGAACAAAAACAGACGCTCTACAACCTCAAATATAACGACCTGCCAGGAGTTATGAACAACTTCTTTAGGCTCGCTGCTACCTCCTGTTTTATTGACTGATTTATTCGTTTTTATTTCAGAAACTGAAGGAGTACCTAGAAGGCAGGAACCTGATCACCAAACTCCAGGCCAAGCATGACCTGATTGAGAAGACGCTGGGAGAGAGTGAGTGCTTTCTGGGGAGGCTGGGCGTGGGGCTGTGCTTTTGGGATCCCGTTAGTCTATACAAGTCATTTTAATTGGCTCGTGGCTGGGTCAGACCGTATGGTGATTCCTGCACTCTACCGTGTGTAATGAAGGCATTCAATAAAATGAATTAGTGCAGTAATGGGGTTTCACACTGGCGCTGAATGGAAGTAATTGATTAGCGGTACTCTTTTAGCAGGGAGGCAGGTGTCTTATTAAACTGCACTGGACTTGTTTATAACCAGGTCTGATTTGAAGAACTGAGTGGCAGGGATTGGTTAGAGTCCCCAGCCTCATACTGGATATGTGATTCTGAACCTCGATCCTTTGATCGTTTTGAAGAACCACGTTTTGCTATCCGTTCCACACCCAGCAGCATCCATTTAAATGAATTAAATAAAAGCATTCCAAAACAAGTCATAGTCTTCGTTAGGAGATCAGATTGTAGTAATGAGACCCTACTACGATGCTAACCACTCCAAGTTCACACTGATAATGTTACCACTTAGGAAATCTATGTGCTGTGTATGAACAACTGTCTCAACGCTTCATTTCAGTAAGAACTATGCCATGTAAAACACTGAACTTATGACACGAAATATGAATGTGGGAAAAGTAAAGAAATGACTCTAAGTTTTGTATTAAGTAAAGTTAATGCTTCTAAACAGCACAATTGGTTTGACACATCATGGGCGGTTGGTTCGTTTGGAGACTCCACTTGGGAAAGGTGCAACCTGATCTCTGCAGAACCACAGCGTTCTATTCTTGGCCCTGCTCTGTTACCTCTGGGTGCTATTATTCAACTGCATAACGTGCTTTCATGTCTATGCTGGTCACACACAGCTTTACTTCGCTGTAAAATCTTCTACGCATGACTCCCTGGAGTCCTTGAAAAGGTGTGTCTGAAATTCAGCTATGGATGAGTAAAAGTTTCCTACATTTTAAATGTAAAGAAGGCTGAGCCAATGCTCTTGGGACCCAGATGACTCCCCCTGACCTTGACTTTAACATCCGTCACTGTTGGAAACTGCACGGCCCTTCTGACCTCGGCGGTGAGAGATCCTGGGGTCCTCTTTCGATCCCTCATTAAACGTTGTAGCACATGTTCAGGATATTACAAAGGCGTCGTTTTTTTGTGATCTGAGGAACATTGCACGAATCTGCCCTTTTTTAAACGCAACGTCCGCTGAGGTTTTTATTTCATGCTTTTGTGACTTCAAGACTGGACCACTTGCAATGCATTACTGGCCGGTCTTCCGTATGAGACTCTAAATCATCTGCAACTCGTACAGACTTCAGCTGCACGTGTCTTAACTTCGATCAAGGCTCATCACCACGTCACTCCTGCGTTGTCTCTGCTCTATTGGCTGCCAGCAACTCAGTGAAAATAATTCAGAATACTACTTCTAACTTTGAAATCTCTGCATGGTCTTGCTCCTCCCTGTCTTGCAGTTGATTCAAAGACACACGCCCGGCTGAAGCCTTCGTTCTGCTGAGGCTGATCTGCTTGCGTTTCCTCCTAGTCGTACTGTTACATTTGGCGCTGGGGCGTTTAGTCACGTAGCCCCTAATTCTCTCCCGAGGGATATCTGAGGCATCTCTTCCATATCCATGTTCAGATCGAAGATTAAAACGTAAGCAATGTGGGAAGCCAGTACCTAGCAATTTGTTTTCAGACTTTCTGTTAGATCCAGCGCGTGCTGGAGAAGGCTGTTCTGCAGCATTGACAGGATGCCAGTGATTGAAATCACATGGCGTTGCGTCATGCGTGGAATATTCTGCCCACTCAAACCGTTGTGCCTTCTGCTTCTCCAATTCATAATTTACACCATAGTAATTAGAACATCTTTTCTGCTGCAGCTGGAGTCCAGTCTGCATTACCCCCACCACCACCACCACCACCACCACCCCTCCAGCCTTTTTTTTTCTTTTTAAATTGCATAATTACAGTATTAAGGAAACCAGGAATGTTGAGTCTTGGTAGACTGGGTGAGGCTCTAGTTCAGTGTCCCATTTGGAGAGACTGGGACTTTATGACTTTTATGACTGTAACGGTCAAAACACAGGCAAATCTAAATAATGCCGCTGTTTAAATATTTCATAACGGACCCAAGGTTATGAAAATCCTACCGTGCATCATAGTCTCTTACATTATTTGAGTTGGTAAAAATACATGTAAAAATATTTTTAATCATTCAAAGTTCCTATTTTAATGATAAATGATTACATTTAAGGTTCACAGCTGTCTGCATCCATCGGCCTGACCCCTGTGTCTTACAGGGTCTCTAACATATTGTGCAGATATAAATCAAAGCGTATATCAATCTGTTGTTCAGATGAGAATGTGAGTTCCTCGCCGGGATTCAGCTGCTCATGGGCGGAGTAATCTCGGTCGGCCGTCAGGGGATGGGACACTCGGTTAGAAACAGGCATTTCCTCCACTCCATGCCAATCAGATGGACTAACCATTGTCTTTCTCTCTCTCCCTGTAGGCCAAAGGACTGATTGCTCCCTTGCCAGGTAGGTGTGGCTGAGGAAGGAAGCTTACACACACTTTCAAAGGGGAAGCCCTGGGTTAATTGTCTGTTTTGTTTGTAAATTAGTCTTTTACCTCCCAGTGCTTCTTAAATAGCAATGCGGTCCATTCTAACCCTCATCAGGTTCCATTTCCATTGTAATTTTTTTTTCTTTGGCGAATGCCTGTGACTCTTATGGAACCTGCTGAAGTGCTGAACGTTCAGTGTGAGACAGATTGTTTGCCAGTGGATGGGGATTAGGAAGGGGTTTTCACTCATAGATGCAATTTGTGTTGTCTTTCACTCATTTGCGTGATCGTTGTGTAGCTGAAGTTGTTAAGTGTGATCGTCCTAGTTCTGTCGTTGGGGGAGGGGGTCTAACACTTTGTATAAATACTGTGCCCTCGTTCGTTTGACCTTGTGTAATCCAATCTATTTCTTTTTTCTCTTATCAGTGGAAGGAGGAACTCATCGGTGCGGAAGCAGGTAATTTGCACTTTATTAAGAGGGGGCAGGGGTGCAACAGCAAGAAAAAGCTTCACAGCACAGAAATAGACACTGGTTATCAGCCTGTGTACATCGGAGTACAGTGCTGACTCAAACAGTTCTCGGTAGATCAAAAGCCTGTAAGGGAATTGACCATGCGAATATTCCCCAAGTCCAAATCATTTGGATTCAAAAAGTATTCATTCATTCCTATTCAAAACTGGATTGGAAACAGATGCCAAAAGGATTGTTTTAACATTCAGACATGTTATATAACTCAAATAGAAAAACACAATACCTTCAAAACTTGTTATGGTATATAAATGCTTTTTAAGAAATAATTAATTTTGAATATAACTAATATTGAACTGTCAGACTGCAACATTTTTTAGCATGAAAAATATATATAGGGGCTCATGTAAGACGCAGACTCTATAATTGCTTAGCCGCCCAAACAAACCTTTGAAATAGACATACGTTAAAGTGTCATTTAGTTTTATTTATATATTTATTTTAAGAAACGTTATTGTACAGTCATTCTGACCCTTATCTTGGCTTTGATGCCCTGTAATTATCATCTGTTATAAATGTATTTTTAGAGTGCCTACTCTTTACTGAAAAAAATAACGTGACTGTGGTTAAATGTTGTCCAGTAATCCATTTTACTCCAGCATGCACCCTGCCTGCAAACACAAGTGGCAGCAGTTCCAGTGCTGCCCCCTGGTGTCCTGGAATGCCAGTTCACGTCTACAGCTGTAGCTAGAAGTTTAAGGGCAGCATGCCTGGCTCATAGTGAGGTTGGGATGCTGTTTTAAAGGGAATACTCCCCCTCCATCCACAAGCCAGAAGTTTATTCGTGAATGCTTCCATTCCTAACAGGGGGTCCTATTTCGCCAAGTTGGGAAAACATAAAGATCTCCACTATACCTTGGCTATTACAATGATAGCCTTTGCTTCCTGTTCCCCTCGTCGCCCCTTGAACGTGCTGTCAGTAATTTTCTGCAGTGTTCCGAGCCACTTGCACTATTTCATGACCGCTGCCCCACGAAGATCTCGTTGCGTGACTTCATCTCGTGAATTCCTTTGCGAGGAGAGAAACAAAAAAACATTCTGTGTACCCTACTGTCCTGAGAGCATAGTTTCTAATATAACTGCACACACTCTAGGTACAAGTCAGCTGGCTGTAGTTATAATTTTCCCTTTGGAACCTTAACTCAGTCAACAAGGTCTCATGGTCTAGGTTGATTTTTTGTATGACTGATTTCCGTAGAAGATGGTGTTATTTCATTAGTTAAAGGAGTGTTTTTTATTTTATTTGTATAATAATATTAAATAAGTTAGATGCCACTCTTTGTCCAGTCTCTAATGGACAGTTTATTGCGTGAGCCCTAATAATTTGGCCGCAGCTGTAGGGTGCTGGAAAGCAGCGGATTGAGCCCATCTGCTCAGTAGCAGTCTTTTTGCTCAGTGGACAGGATGGTGTTCATGCTGTGCTTCATGTCACAAACTTGGAAAGTCAGCAATGCCCTGCAGAGCTGGCACAGTGAAAATTTTAAATGTCCAGCCGTTTCTCTTTTGTTAACCTTTCTTTGTTACCCAGCCTTTGTATGCATGTTCATCTTATAAGATATCTGACCAGGACAGAACTCTAATTTGTGATGCATCACTTAGAGAAGGAAAGCTTGTTCATTTGCTTTAGTAAAATACAAAGTAATGATTTAATGCTGGGCTCCATGTTCACCGGGACATTGTGGAGCCCTTCAGGCTTGAAAAACCACACTCTAGTGCATTCTGGTACTTGTAGTCCAGTGTAAAGAAAAGTAGGTACCTGAATGCATTGAATGACATTGCAGTGCAATGGAAAGGCAGCTGAATGCATGCAGTGCCACTGCCGTGTGGTCACACTATTCTAGACGTCCTTACAGTTTTAAAAGCCTTAACCCTTTACTCGCACCTATTTCATTTTCTTATTGTCAAATGAGACAGTGGGCAGCAAAGGGTTAATGTGCTTTGATTCTGTGTAAATGTATTTGCTGTCGTTCTTTTAAACACTGTAGCGTACAAAATATTAATACAAAATATTAATGTCATCGACCAAATCTGTTTTGAGGGTTTAATAATAAAACAAAATGTACGAAATCGTTGAGATTTGAAGGACTCTGGCTGCCTTTTAAAATCTGACCCCAGGCTTCAATTCCACCGATGTGCCTAGTCAAGAAACAACATAACAAAACGGTATCCTAGCGACCGTAGGTTTCTGTTGGCTTATACCCCAGTGCACATTACCATGGTACAGTAAGCGTGAAGGGATTTTGAAGTGCAGTGACAGACGTATGTGTATATGTATATGTGTGTGTGTGAATAACCCCTGGCGCTTGTGTGTTATAAAGCACTGAATAGCTGTTGATTCCAGCTGTTGACTTATTTTTCTTTTCATGTAGGATGCAAGCCAAGTTATTCCCCTGATGGTTGAAAGCTGTATAAGATTCATCAGCCGGCATGGTAGGTTCATTTTCATGGTGTTTATTTTTCTAAATTCATGCCTCTATTTCCTTCACTCGCGCGCTCTCTCCCCTGCTGTATAGACTCTCTGTCAGCATTACTTGCTTTTTTAAACATGTTCTTTATGTTTGCGGGGAGTAATAGTGTGCAAACTGAGAATAACAAACTTTTCTTTTGCTCAAGGCCTGCAGCATGAAGGCATTTTCAGAGTGTCTGGATCACAAGTGGAGGTCAATGACATTAAGAACTCGTTTGAGAGAGGTGAGGGTTATTATCTCTTTTTTTGCTTAATCAGTTTAACGCGGTACCTATCCCTTTCCCTGCTGTTGGTATAAATGAAGGACAAGAATTAAAAGATAGCTAGATAGACACGCACAGCTAATTACCTTGTATTGCTGTCTCACTGCTGCTCCCCTTATAAAAATGTCCATAGTAAAAGAATAGCACACTGACGGCATAGATGTACTGTAGGTAGGCCTCGCTGTTTACAAACGTTGTGACTCTCCTCTCTGCCTGTCCCAGGCGAGGATCCGCTTGCAGGGGACCAGAATGACCACGACATGGACTCCATCGCGGGAGTGCTCAAGCTCTACTTCCGAGGCCTGGAGAACACGCTCTTCCCCAAGGAAGTCTTTCAGGACCTCATTGCCGCAGTGTGTGAGTATCCCTTTCACTGTGGAATGCCCGCAGTGCGTTCCTGTGCGCATCCCCCACACAAAGCTGGGCTTTATATTCCTTGTGGCTGACCTGACTTGCTCGTTTTATTTTTTTTGGGGGGCTCACAGCGATGGAGAACCTCCAGGAGAGAGCTCTGCACATCCGGAAGGTCCTGCTGCTGCTACCCAAACACACCCTGGTCATCATGAGATACCTGTTTGCGTTCCTCAGCCAGTACGTTCAGTATCCTGTTAATGCAGATGTCCTGTGCCTTGTTTTGTATTGCATAGTGAGAGTCAGAAACACCGACCACTAAAAGGTGCAGGGAAGTAGTACAGCATCTGATTTCAGTGTTCAAGGACACGGGAGAGATGGGAAAGTGTTACACAGTAATATCACCACTCCTATTTGCCAAGCATTTATGAATAGCCTGCTGTTTAATAGTTGCCATGGCTTGGTAACTAATACTTCAGTAATTCTGATTTTGTTATAAAGTGCTTCCATGTCTGGTGTCTGGGGTTTGGGGGAATTCAGTCAGTGTACGGGGAGCAGATTAAGAGCTTGAGTGATTTCACAATGGTTGGCTGCCCATTGGCTCCCCTGTTCCAGACAAGACACTGAGAAGGATTCCTCACCTCCCCCTCTCAAATCTCAAGTTTCCTCTCCGAACCTCAGATCATAGAGTGGGGTGGATCAGGGGTCACGGCCCAAAGTCGCATCAGTCTGTATTGTAGCCAATGTGAAGTTACTTTACAAAGTTTGTTGTTTTTGAATCTCAATTACAAAACTCATTGAGTAGTATTGTGCTTTCTCTCTCTCTCTCTCGCTCTGTCTCTCTCTCCAGCCTGTCTCAGTACAGCGATGACAACATGATGGACCCCTATAACCTGGCTATTTGCTTCGGCCCCACGCTGATGTCAGTCCCCGAGTGCCACGACCAGGTCACCTCCCAGGCACACGTAAACGAGCTGATCAAAACCATCATCATCCACCACGAGACCATCTTCCCCGGGCCCAGGGAGCTGGAGGGCCCAGTGTACGAGTGTGGAGTCACCGCTGAGGAGTACTGGTGAGCCGGACACAGCTAGCACAGCAAACCCCAGGCTTTACCGGCCTGGCACCAGCATTCTATCTCAATCCGTCGACTTTTCAAACACACCAGTGTTCACGTCTAAGAAACTCCACTCAAAATTGCAGACCAGTAAACTAATCTAATATGCTAATATGAAGACCGTGTTTAATGGTTTAATTATTCTATACAATCTGTTGTTTTCTGTAAAGTTGCTTGGTGCTCAAAGTCAAAATATGTAATTGCTGTGGTCACAGGACCAGCAAAGGTTTCATATGGTAAGGATACATTTTATAAAACATTAAAATATTTAATTTGAAGCTATTTACTGTTTGTATAAAAAGCTTAGTCCATTATAACGATCAGGGGAGGAGTAAAACTGGAGCACAAGCTCTTGAATTTTAAAACTCAGCAGGTGAGCGCCTTTTAAGTGTTCCTCTTTTTAAAAGGGCGCTTTTAAACACTGGTATTCCGCTGCTAACATCATTCCCAGACTTCATGAGCTCTTTCATCTGAAAACTGTTGAAGCGATCTGAAGCTTGATGCCTTCGGCTCACCACACACCAGCGATCCCTGTAGTCTGTCTGGGCGCCTGTAAGCTGCCCAAAGCTGTGTTGTCCTCCAACGTTGTAGCTCATTGTGGCTGCATAGTCGGTCTGCAGTGTGAGAAGAACCGGTCGGCTGACGGCACATGCTTCGGAGGACAGTGTGCGTGCGTCTTCGGCGCTCCTGAGTCAGTGAGGGGGTGGTAGCGGTGAGCTGAGCCAAAAAAATTATAATTGGCTATTCTAAATTGGGAGAAAAATGATAAAACAAATAAATAAATTGGCAACTACTAAATAAAAAAATTAAAGATAGATTGTCCTGCTCTGTGTGTGTGTGTTTGTGTCTCTTCAGTGCCTCTTCCACATGAGAGCCCTCCTCCGAGCGTTGCTTTTGGAGCATGCGAGGGGAAACATTAGCCTTCAATGCGATAGTACCCCATGATCTCAAGGTCTGAGGCTTCTACTTTAACGTGCTGTGAAGGTTTATTGTACCTAGTAAGGAATTAGCCAGGCCTACGGCAGGGGGTGCGAGAAGGAATGCATTGAGGATGGCGTTGGAGAGAGCTGTGAAGTGGTGCAGTGTTTGTGTGGGAGGGGTGAATGGAGGGGTTTAGGGAAGCAGCTTCTCATCTTCCATCTGCAATCTGAATATCTGTTCAACACAGACATCGCGCTACCAGACAGTGAGGGTCATGAATATTGCATATTGCAGTTTATTTAATTTTATTTTTGCTTTTTTTTTTTTTTTTTTTTTTTTTTTTTGTTAGCAGTGCTCTGTGTATTTTCAAAAATAAACATTTACCAGGCATGTTACATTCCATCTAATTTCCCAACTTTCCCATAGAAGAAAAACATTATTTTGAAATATCACGACATTTAATGCATACTAGAGTAAACGTGTTTGAATAAATGGCACACAGCCTATTCTACAAAGTTAGAAAAACTCTGAGTTATTAAAGTCCCTGCTATTCACGTGTTTCACACCTGCACTCGACTGAAAGACTCCTAGTAGGAATACAAAGCTTCAGTAGATTTGATCTTGGGCGTGGAGAATATCCCAGCCCTCATTGCCTCTGTGACACACAGACCCAGGCTGTGATCAAGGTTAAGTGAGGATGTATCAAGACCCACTGCAGCAACTGGGGGCAGACACTCCTAAATAATGTTGTTCGCCAATGTTGGGAACATTATTTAAAGTGTTTTTTAAATTTAAGGGTTTTTTTTTTTTTTTTTTTTTTTTTTTTTTTTTTTAGTCATACCCATGCGTCGCATCGATTTGAGCCGTATCAAAATTCGAAATGGATTGTTTGTCTTAAAAAGCACAAATCACTATGGAATTCGCTGAGAAGACATATTGATGTAGACTCCAGACCCTAATTTAAATCACATCTAGCCAGGGGCCTGGAGAACATTACAGCACGCTACTGCCATTTTCCATTACATTCCTCTGAAATTAAAAATAATAAAACAATATCCAAGTGAAAAGGCAATTTAAATGTTCCCCCCAAAAAGTCCTGTTTTAAATTATTAAAGGTCGTATTTGGAAATACCTTGGTGAATTTTTCTAACTTGCGCTTGTTTTGCAGTGACAGCCCCCACAGCGACCCCCCATTAGTGGAAGATTCCGTGCAAGATATCGTCGGCGAACATCACAACAGCGAGGACGGTAGGTATTTAGGAAAATTGCTGAATTTAACAGGCATGCAGCTGAACTAGTCTCTCTACCACCAGTAAAACATCAAGTAATATGCAGTAAGTGCTTCACTGCTTACACAGTGCCTGATGGTATGGATCTTGTGTGTTAGCATGTGAGGATGTAGCGAAACCCACTACAACAGGGGTGTCTAGTCACATTCCTGGAAGGCCATTCCACTCCAGGTTTAACAGGTAACATTATATGATTAACTGCTTCAGGGTCTGGGTGGAAATTTAATTGGTTAAATTAAACAATTTAGAACATGGCTGGAACAAAGACCAGGAGTGGAAGAGCCAACTCGCAACACCCCTAGACTAAAACTGTCATCGAGCGGTTTTATTTTAGTATTTGAAAATGTAGCCCTCTCGAGTGTTTAATACTGTGATTTTTATCTGACCAATAAAAGCGCTACCTCTTTCTCTGGCTCATCCAGGGTCCTTGCTCCTTTCAGAGTCAGAGCCTATCGAAGCCATCGCCAGGTTCGACTACGGGGGCCGCACAGCTCGGGAGCTGTCCTTCAAGAAGGGGGCCTCACTGCTGCTCTACCATCGCGCCTCTGATGACTGGTGGGAGGGGCGCCACAATGGCGTGGACGGGCTGGTGCCACACCAGTATATCGTGGTGCAGGACACGTAAGGCAGATCGATTCATAATGACATGCGCTGTTAACGAGGGATAATTATCTGCTGTTCTGCTTGGATCATCAAATTGCTGACTGGCTATCCCAGCAAAAATTGCGGCTAAAAATAATCCACAAGGGGGAAGGTTGTGGGGAAGTGTTTTATCATTGCACTGTGCATTGGATCTCATAGGCAAGCATAGCAGACTGGTAAATCCATCTCTGTTACATATGTGAGCAGGAGGATGATGAGAAATGTAGTTCTGAGAGGTCCATGTGAGAACATGGGAAGCTTGAGGCAGGGAATGCAATTTAAAAGTTAAAAAAAGTGGTCCAAATGTAAAAAAAAAAAAAAAAAAAAAAAAAAAAAAAAAAAAAAAAAAAAAATCAACAGTACACACACCTTACTTAAACAGTTGTAGCAACGCATGTAACACAATAAAATAAAAAGGTCCTAATGTGCCCTATAAGCTGTGTAACAGTGATGCACTTTACCACCACAATCTGCCTTGAGGAGTCTTTCCAGAAGCACGTTCTGTTTTTAGTTAATAGGAAAACGGCAGAAACAACACCACAGTATGCTGGCGAACACACATAGGATATGAAACAAGCTGTAAATACCTATTAGAAAGTAACTTAACCCTTTTAATGTTACGGCACAGCTGTTCCAGTTTTGGGTGATGTGTTTGGAGTGTGTCCCATATATAAGACTGCCTCCCAGGTTACAAATCTGAGCAGCGGGTCCCGCCTTCCCCCTCCTCACAGAGCACGTCCGCAGACACTGATTGGAGGGGACGGTAATGAATCACAGGTTGTTTCTCTTCTCCAGTGAGCAAGGCATGTCAAGAGAAATGTCTGAAACAAATCGTTTCAATAAAACAATATCACAAATCCTCAAGATTCTTCTCTTTACAGCTGTTAGGGGAAATGGCAACACTTTAATGATCCATTGTAAACAATCGCTAATGCATTTAGAACCGTTGGAAAGGATGTTCAAAACTAGGCTGCTAATAACAAAAGGCTAAAAACAACACAGTGTTATAACTTATATATTACACAGATTGAAACAACAGAAAAAGCTTTTTGATGTCTGGTTAAATGAAGCGGAGGCTAGAATCTCTGTTTCCTGGTTGCTTTCCCCAGGGAGGACGGTTTCTCCGACAGGGCCAGTCCCAAATCGGAAGTAGAAGCTGCACCGGACGGAGCACACTCGGAGGAGAAGGTGTCCACTAGGGTCAGCGTCAGCTCTCCCACCGGAGGCCACGTGGCGGATATCTACCTAGCAAACCTCAACAAGTAAGAGACCCTGCTTCCTGCAGAGGGGATGCGCTGCTGTGAGCCTGTACACGCTTGTGTTCTGTCAGGTGTAATAACACCATCGCATAAGCACTGCCCTTCTGCTCAGGTGTATTGTTTGCAGGGTAAGCTTAAAGACACGTCAAAAGCCTAATAAAACTACAGCAACTGAACTGAGAAAATCTCTATTTGTTTTCCCTGATTTTCTGAGATGTCCCATTTTTTTTTTTTTTTTAAATCTACGTTATTTCTTTCAAACCCACTTTAACTTGGTCATGTATATTTTCAAGCATCTGGTCCAGTAGAGTTTGGCTGCACCAGCCCCTCTGAAGGCCTGATATTTTTTTAACGGTTTTTAAACTGTCGCTGCTTAATTCAGAGCTCATTAAATCCTGATGACTGCTGTTGCTTTAGTGACAGCCTCAAGACACCTACTCAAAGAGCGTGGACCAGAAAAGGCTCTTAATTCTGGTGCCAGTGGGTTTTGCCAAACACTATGCCACTAGGGGTTAAAGCTTGGCTGAAAGCCGTAATTATTATTCTGTACACATAGCAAGCCGCTCTTGGTTCAGTCAAGGACAGCGTCCCAGCTTCTTGCTATTTCCACACATTTTATACCACAGCAGTGCTTTTAATAGATCTTGTGCTACTGCTAAACCATACGGAGTCCAGGTATTTATAGCATATTGTTCTCAATGCTTATTTGTATGAGCTTAACCTTCAGTCAATGTTGTGCTCTTTTGTGGCTGTAGACTAAGGAAGCGCCCAGAGTCTGCCAGCATCAGGAGGACCTTCCGGCCCAGTGAGGGCCACTGTCCAGGGGATGGGCCCCTGGGGGCCATGGCTAGTCCTAGAGCCACCTCCATGCCAGTTGGCAGCCTCTCGAAAGAGGGTCTGGAGAAACGGCCAGTCAGCACCCATGGGGGCCTCAGCTCCATCACCCGGCACTCCTCCCTCAAGACCAAGGTGGAGAGCCCACAGTTACGCAAAGCAGCCACCGCGGGGCGCTCCAAGAGCTTCAGCAACCACCGGCCGCTGGACCCTGAAGTCATTGCCCAGGTAGAGCACAGCTCACAGGTGTGTACTACATTTATATACATCTGTATGTATACACCACTGCTGTGTGTGGTGCTGTGAGATGTGACATTGAACCAGGGGTGGGCAACGCCACTCTTCAGCAGCTATTCCAGTCCACGTTTTATAGATCGTATTGACCCTAGGAATTTTAACCAATTTGAAATCAAGTATGTAAAACTAGGACCTGGGCGATTCACTGAAATATTCCTAGACTGGAGTTCCCCAGCCCTGTTAATATTTGTGCTGTGCATGAAAGTTCAAGTTCAGGGCGATGCCCTTGTCGTTTCTTTTTGTGTCTTTTCTGTGCTGATTTGTTATACCTTAGATCTTGGTTTTGGATGCATGTTCAGCTCAGTTCTTCAGTCTACCGTACCCTCCAGTGAGAACAAGGCCTGTTTGTTTCGTGCTATTGATTCAGGACCCTGTGCGCTTTCGTCTCGGGTGGCGTCTTCCTAAACAACCCCTTACAGGTCCTGTTTGGTTACAGCAGTACAGTTTAGGTATTGTGTTGTGGGCCCCCCCTTTTAGCTTTCTAATCTCTTATAATCCAGATCCATTCGTTATGCACACTGACTCTGCAGCGCCTATCGTATTACAGCAGCCTCAACATTGTTGAGTCTGTTCTCTGCAGCACTGCTTACTGAGGTAATGTGATTACAGGTATAATGTTACCTTGTCTAATACTAACAGGGACTTTCAATGAGGGAATTAGAAATTGAGAATTGGGAGCTATGAACTCTTAAGCTGATGGTTCTCCATTCAGGCCAGTTTAATGTACTATGCAGAGCGTCTCTGTGGATTCAAATGCTGTTTTGTTTGTGGCGAGCGCCAGAAGAATGAAGTGAAAGATTTCATTTATTGTAATAGGTTCCACTGTGATGCAAGCAGTTTGTCTGCAGGGGCAGAATGAGCTGAACTCATTGTTACAAAGCAGGATAAGAACTGGGTCAAAACTGTTTCAAGTAAGGTTGCAGTTTGTCTCATTTCTTACCTCTGTAGCAATTATCTACGCTCCAATAGTGGAATAGTGGACACTAACTATAACAAAATATAATAAAAGAAGCTACAGTGGACAGTGGGTAATACTGGCTGGGTCTTTATCAGCAAATGGTCTTTTATACCCCATAGTTGCTAAGCTATTGCTTAAGTACTGTTAGCACAAGGAGGAGGGAAAGCTCTTCCTTGAAATAAGCAGAAAATGTTGATCTCCATTAGAATTAAAATCCGATTAAAATGCCAGTAAATTACACCTTAATGGGGGTTAATTTCAACCACAGTATTAAGTATTTTGGCACAAAAATTTTGCAACATAAACAGTTTTCTCCTTTACAGAGCTCCGTCTTGCTACTGTAAATCAGTCGCTCTTTGTACAAAACACTGGTTGCTGTCTGGACTTGAGCGAACACGCTAACCCTCCTTGTTTGCATCTGTCATCCTCCTCCAGGACATCGAGGCGACGATGAACACAGCCCTGAACGAGCTGCGTGAGCTGGAGAGGCAGAGCAGCGTGACGCACGCCCCCGACGTGGTGCTGGACACGCTGGAGCCCTTGAAGACCTCTCCCTCCCTGCTGGGACCCACCTCGGAGCCCTCCAGCCCCCTCCACTCCCGCCTGCTCAAGGACTCGGACTCGCACCCCCTGCAGCGCAGCGCAAGCTCAGTCAGTGACGTGCCCAGCTCTTTCCGCCCCTGCAAGACTTCTGCCAAGGCTGCCGCACCCCCACGAGAGGCAAGACCCCCGGTCACCCGGCCCAAACCCATGGTGTACCACAAGACGAACTCCGCCGGCCCTGGCATGGGCTCTCCCACCTCCACCACCCCCCCTACACCACCGCCACCCCCTCCCCCCATGGATAAATCATGCATCGTGTGAGGCATGAACCAGCCTGGAGGCGGTGCTGGAAAAGGGGGAGAGGATCTGAACCCTGGGACCGTGCGGGCTTGGGAGAGAGAAGCCCACCTGGCACTACCTAATTTCTTAAAAAATAATAACAAATAATAATTCTGTATAAATTAGCTGAGTGCCTCTTTTGCTTCAGAAGAAAGTACCCAAGCAGCAGTTCTGCAGTTGTCTAGCTCAGATGAAGCGGGAACTGCCTCCATTTCAGGATTTTTTTTTTTTTTTTTTTTTGCTTTTTTCCTCTGCCTCCCCCACCACTTTGAACAGAATTGTCTGCCATGGTCAGGATAAAGAAACTAAAAAGGGAGTTTGGACAACGCTCAGATTAACCCAGCAGCAGCAGCAAAGTCTACAAAAACAATCCACGGGTTCTGATTGCTGTTGTAAAAATGGACCATCAAAAGAGATTTGTTACTGCAGTCTGAGTGGAGTCTTCAAAAAAAAAAAAAAAAGCGCCAAACAGCTCCAGCTTAGTCTTAATACAGAGGTAAAAAAAAAAAAAGATATATACTCTTTCTTGAATTTGGAGGATTCTTGGACATAAAAAAAACTAACGTGTGTGTTTTTTTTTTTTTTTATTAAGTTTTTTTTTTTTTTAAACTCGTCCCTATTTAAAAATGAACGGGGTCAGGCCTACATAGTGAAGTGTTGCATTGGAACTTATTACAGTGGGGTAAAGAAACACACATGCTTGTGCCAAAAGATATCCTCCTCCCCTTCCAAAGCATATTGACTTGCAAAAGGAGTGCAGAAGCAGCTTTGAGGGTCCACACACTGTTGCTAGGCGTGGATGACTCAGCTTCATTTAATTTAGCATGTTCAATGGGTGGTCTACCTGTGGAATGATCCTCACTCAATGGATTCCAGGCTGGGATCCCTCTTGTGTAAAGTATGGACTCTGAGTCTGCAGGACTGAACATGTTCGTTATTAACACATCCTGTATGAATTGTGATTCTTCGCTTGAGCTGTCATGCTGTGAACTTAGCGCTCCTGCAGCGCTGGGTGCAGCAGAAGTTGGTTTTGCCGAACGTGTCCATCCTGTTATATTTGTAAAGGGACTCGCGGCAGCTTGAGAGAGCATGCGTTAAAATGGAAAAAGAAATAAATCCATTCGATCTTCCAGAAAAAAGAAGAAAAAACGATTGCCTCTCATAACAAAATGCTTTTGTATCTTTGTGAACGTATATATCTGTAAAGGTTTTTTTCTGTAGAGACAGGCAATAATTGTGCTGATAACTGGAATAATTTGATGTACATCAGTGTCACAAAGTGTAACATTCATCCTACAACAACTGCATTGAATAGGGCCGAAGTATATAATCCCATGCTTTATCATATTTATTATAAGGGTTCATGCAAGTTATGATTCATGATTCTCTCATAAATGTGTGTGTGTATATATCTAGAAAAGCATTCGTAAGACTGTTTTCATAAAATATATATTTTGTAATTTTCAACAGATTCTGCTGGGAAGAATGTGAAGGTGTTGACCTTTCACCTTTTGACCTTTAGCACAGTAGCCTATCAGGAGGCAACGAAAACAGAGCGCTGATGACATCATTTCCTTGCCTCCCCAGGGCGATTAGTAGACCTTGAAAAAGACTACAGAAACTTAAAAAAATAAAAAATAATAATAAAAAAAAATTAAAAGAAAATCCAAACTATCACAAAACAATATAACCACGTATAGAGTAGAGTTCATTTTGGTTGGGAAATAACAATACAATCACTTCCCTTCAGGCTAACATTGGTAGTAATACAACTGTGAATCGTATTGGTTTAAATTGTGAATTCTGGGCCCATACAAGAAACGTGTTTTTTTTTTGTTTTGCTTTTTTTTTTTAAACACCGCTTACAATAAACCATCGTTAAATATTCAGACCCGGGAAGGGGATTTCAAGCCACAGCTGATGAACCTGTTTCTCTTGTCACTGTACGCAGATCTGCAGCTGTGTTTACTGTAATTGTGTTACCAAGGTGATGACCACTCTTTACAGTTTGAGTTTCTGAAATCTGAGATGTCTTGTGTTTTCTTCCCTCTGCTATTTACAGGAAACTAATGGAGAAGTAAATCAGTTTACAATGTAACCTCATTGTCAAACATTTGTTCCAAGCAATACAGTATAGTTATTATGTTAGTTACTGCTCAGGACTGGAATCCAGAAAATGGGAATTAAGTTCCGTCTTTATATGGTCTGTAATTATTTTTCTGATCGTAAATTGGTCTAATTAAAAGAGTAAACTATATGGATAATAAAGGTATAGAATGGTTCAGTTAACAGGTATCATAACAATATATCTAGTGGTGGCTGAGCTCCTGTCTAGAAAGCAACAGCAATAAAATGGTCTCAATCTGTGAGGCCTCCCTCACTAACCTTCCACACAAAGTGTAGTAGAAGTTAATTATGTTTGTAGTGAGATTCAAGGGACCACTAGAGGGCAGTACAGTAAAAAATAAAGGATTTCTGATAAGGTTCACTGCTGGAAGGATCAGCAATTCACGATTGATTCCAGTGCTAAAGGGATTAAAACTTAGACCATTAATGAGGTCATCGTGGTCACCGCTTCCCTCTCCCTCTGTGGAATTAGCTTTCCTCCACTACCCCGGTCTCTCATGGCCTGAGACTGTAGGCTGTGTAGCTGAAACACAGACCTATCCTGGGGATTTGCAATAAGGAAAACGAACCGTACAGGGTAGTAATAACCAAGCTGCTTTAGATTGCATCCAGGGACAGCTGAATGAGATTCCTCTCTAGGCTGTGACAGGTTTCCATTACCAAAGCCTAGGTCAGGCACTGGATTCAATGAGAAAACACATCGCTGCTTTGTGATCAGTGTGGTGCCTGTGTTATTTGGCGCTGATCAATCAATCTTCCAGACAGAAGGGAAGATGCTCTGAAAGCCTCACCTGTCCTACTGATTTGTCTCCGGCAGTGAGCTAAAGCACTATTTACAACCAGAAGTGTACCTGATGCACCAGGGTTCTAAGTTCTTGGTTTTGTTATGCAGACATCGCAGACAAGCATCTCTCCTCCCCACATGAGCAGCGTTAGCTCAGTCATTAAATACCAGAGAACCCAGAAATAACCCTACTTGGACTGGCTTGTTTGTGTGGATGGAGTTCACAGTGCAAGTACCCAATCAGCCTGTTCTGTGCGCACCATTGCAGAAAACATGCATTAGGAGATCAGAAATATGTAGCAGGTTTGAATGCGCGCCGTGTGTGATGTTCATCCCAGCCTTAAAGAAACTGGATTACAGGTCTTCTCTGTTTATTTAAGATGTAAGAAGTGAGCATTAACTATTAATACATGTGGCGAAAAAGCAATGCCTTTTTGTTTTGTTGCTCTAAGCTGTTCCTGGTGCTGTTGTCATGCCAACACTTTTCCAGGTTAACCATTTTAGCTTTCCAATCTGCATTCAGTTCCCATAATGCACTTGAAATGTTCATTGTGTGCTTGTGTACTGGTTGAGTGGGACCTTTTTATTTCTTATTGGTAGTTCTTATCAACTTAAAAAAAAATATATATATATACAAAAAATAGACTGTAATGCCAATATATTTATAGTTGTCCATTCAAATGTCTATAAATTACATGAATAAACCTGTGTTCAAATGTACTTGTATATACAATGTTGTACATTACAGAGGTACGTTATTCTTTTGGGTACAAAGCAATAGAAGTATAGTCTTAAGATAAGCCTTATATGAGTATATGTGTAGTTCTTGTAGTAAACTTTTTTTTTTTAAATAAACATTGCTTGCTATAGATATCCCAGACTCTCTTGTCTCAATGTGTAGTCGTATGTGATACATTTCACAGTATGTCAAATTCAATGACTGAATTCTGTGTTGCTACCTCTGAAGATGCAACTCCTAAATGTTTGTGAAAAAAAAAAAAGCATAAAATCCACACGATACCAAAATGCACTTGATAAGTGTTGTGAAAATTAAAGGCAGTTCATAATTAAGATTGTTACAGAGAATCGATGCATAAGTGTCCACTCTGAACATGTGACACTCATGTAGACCAATCAGCAGCTGTCTTTAGAAACATGTGACATAGCGGCCTTTCATTTCCCTGTTGCAGCCTGGGATTCGGGTGTGACTCACAATACTTTTTAGCTTCTTCGCCTCCTTTAGAGAAGAGTCATGGTGAACTGGCTCACTATGCTGTGTGTTGTTACGGAGTTCCATGCAAACTGCCCTGTGTCTGGCCAGTAGCAGAGCTCCAACATGTTCTGTAATAATGGGTTTTCATATGGTGATGTTTATGAATCTGCCTGTGGTTCAGCTCTTTTGCATCAGAGATGCTTTATTCTCTGCAGCAGTTCTGCATGGAGTTTTGCAGCTGTGCTTGCAAGGTGCTGCTGGTGTCGCCTGCTGGCAGCAGATTTGCAGTTCAGCAGCTGACCGACTGCAAGAGACCTACAAGATCATGGCTTCCTTTGAAATAACACATGTACTGTACCTGACTGGTAGATGTCCTTGTGGTGAGAACCTAGCTGTAGTTTCAGTGGCCTCTTTCACTCTCAATATGGAGAACTCGTTGTGTACAAGCAAAACCCCACCACATTACTTAATACGTTCCCATTGTTGAGATTATTTTAAAAGCTATTGGATCGGTTTGTTTAATAGTCTGTCCATTGTTCCTTTTTAGTAAGCAAAACAATATAACTGATTGCCGTTTCGTTTTACAGCTGACTTTTTATTGAGGTTTTCCAGTCCAGTAGTGCTACTAAGGCAGGTTATCTTGGCTTGTATTGGAAACGTGTCCAGCAGCTGCGGTTTGTGAGACAGCACTGAAGGCAAACCAAACGCTTGGCCTGCTGCAGCTCATCAGCGCTTGACAACATTTCCCTAACGTGTTTTCTTTGATCTAAAACTAGACTACTGAAAAGTTTTGATTTGAATGCCAGTCTTTATTTTAACAGAACAAACTTCAATGATAAATGCATGACATTTTAATAAATAACATTTTTAAAAATAATGCATGAAGGCATAAATGCATAAACAATTCTTATTCTTGCTGAAAGTTTCAGTATTTTATATAGGGGGTGTCCCACTATCAAAGACAATATTGGAGGGGAATCGCATCTCTCGTTGTGCACGAGGAAGCCAAGCGCCTGATACTCAGTCCTGTATCCCACTTCAACCATTCTCTCAACTCGGCTCAACTGCTTTACTGCGCTGGGCAGGAAATTCAGAGTCCACAATCCCTTTGAAACCTCCCTTTTTAACTTTCACAGCACCACAGGCGTGTTCTGGGAAACAGACCCTATCTCAACACAGCAGAGCATTCACGCACATGCCTGCCCAGTTTTAATATACGTTCATTGCAGGACACTGTAACTGCAGTCTCATTTGATTTTGTGTTTGCTTTCATTTCCTAAATGTATAAACAGATTGGTAAAGTTGGTAGGTAACTGATAACAGTAAGCACTTTAGTATAGAATAAATACCTACAATATTAACATATATAAGACACTGATCTCTATATGAAATGGATTATGAATAAATACTGAATAAGAAATGTATAACATACACTGTATAGATACTAATGTATAAGCATCAAGACCTACATCTATACTCCCCATTGAGATTTCGGATAATGTTTGCAGTAGTATTTAGTGTCTCACCTGGTTCAGTTTGATTCAACAGCTGAGACATTGCAGGACTAGTTAGCACCAGTTTTTGAAGTAGGGCCCCTGCACAGCTGCTGTTACAGATTGGAAATAGCCAGGAGATTTAAAACCTAATTAGAAACTTCAATTAAAATTCAATTCAACCTCCTTTTAAAAAAATCTTACTTTCCAGAAATACATGTGCCAGGTCAAGTACACATTTCCAGCGAGAGAGAGAGACAGAGAGAAGGATCCTTCAAGGAGGCCACCAGAAAGTAGAGTAGGTTGAGTTGCAGAGTTGTATCACCACAGCTAGAGATAAGCAAACAATTAAAACTTTGGAAAACTACTTCTTGGAAGGCAGTAAAGAACAAAGGTTGGGGAAAACAAGTGATGGCCAAAAAAAAAGCAATATTTACAATGGAAGACGTTCCAGCTTTTTCTACTGCCACCCCCTTGATTCTGTGTAGGCTCATGTGTGCATTTTGCTTATTTTCAGTTATTATTATTATTATTATTATTATTATTATTATTATTATTATTATTATTATTATTATTATTATTTCCTAAAGATCTTTCATAGAGGATATTTCATTATTAGCTGCCACTTGCAGTCAAATTTCCCATCTTACAGGAATTTTTTAGGAGTATAGTGCCATCTGGTGGTGGTATTTCTTAATTGCGATTTAATCTAGAAGCTGGAGCTAGTTAGGCTATTTAGGGTCTGGATAGTGCTGCTAATTACAGGAATCCCACAGGGCCTGGAATGACTAGGACTGTCGTTTCCAAAAAAGGGGCTATCGAAATACACTCTCAGCTCGAATACTTATAAACTATAATAATACAATATAATAATAGAATATTATTATAGTTTATAAGTATTCGAGCTGAGAGTGTATTTCGGTAATACACGGTTGTGTTATTATATACAGTTATTTTAACGAGTTGCTACGACGTCAATTAAATAAATAAAGAAATAAAAAAATCTCAGTTTTTCACTCTGATAATCTCGTAACCCTATCCGGAACATGTTTGGTCGCTAAGGCTGGGAATTGCGAATTGGTTTCCGCTTACAAAGCTGCCTCTATAAACTTGCAGTCCGCAGAGGCTCCGTCTTTATTGTTTTATGGACTGGGCAGTAACTGAACCCCAACAGCACAGTGACACCATCAGAGGAACAGAACGCCTGTGTTGTAAAGTCATAATGGTAGCTGGGATTTCGTGGACTGTAAGGGAATATTTCAGTTGCAGTCTTCTGAAGACCATGCTCTGGGATAAACTGATAGAGATCTTCTGTAAAACATGGGTCCAAGTGTTGCACAGGCTGAGCTTGTCCTGTTAGGATAAATAAACTAATACTGGTTTAGAAGCATGCAGGGCTATCTGCTGCAAAATCTAGACGTGGAGGCTACAAAATGCTGGAAGGCCACTGCCACACAGTACTGTTCAGGAAAGGAAATAAATGGTTATTTCCTGTTTATTTTTCAGCAACTCTGACAAAGTAGGAATTGTAGTATTTTTAAAATGCAAGCCCATACACTTTTTAGAGACAGGGTCTGCTGCATTGATTAAATTGTGAGGTTGTTGATGATCGTTTGAAAACGATTATTTTCGCTAGAATCTATTGCCATTTTAAAAATTTGTAGAAATCTACCGTGTTTATTAAAAAATAAATAAAATAAAATAAAAAAAAAACACTGCCCCCATCTGACCACCTTGATAATAACACAGTAAATCAAAAAAGTCTTCTGCAGACCTAATTGTAGTAAAAAGGTGAGAAGTGGCCATTATTACACAGGGATGGTGCTAGGAAGACATATCGTACAGGACTTTTAACTGTGTAGATTTATACAGGTAAACTAAATAAATATATTCAATTTCGTTAACTCTGTAGCAAATGGTCGTTAGCAAAAATCTCGGATAAAAAAATAAATAAACAAATAACGTTTTTTGTAAAAATACGCTACACAGATGTTAAGATCCATATTGTAAATTTTAAATCATCTTCAAATAAAACGAGATTTAAAATTCGTCTGTTTCCACCGCGTTCCACTGTCAAACTTTGAACCCAAGTCTTTACTGAGTCCTGTCTCTTTAAGAAGTTAAACTTCAAAACCTGTAATAAAAAAGGGAAGTAACGAAGCGAAAATGACGTTAGTTCCTGTCTTTTGTTAATGCAGTTAGAAGCCTTGGTAAAGTTCAGATACTTCGTAAGAAACAAATTAACCAGAGGGAGTAGTTTGCTTGGGTACTCCACGATTGCAGAAGGCTTTAAATAGCTTGGGGACTGGTAGTGTTCAAACCAAAAGCACGTCAAAATAGGTAAGTCTATTTTCTTGTGCAATCTGTTACAGAGCAAAATCTATTGATTTGCAAATGTAAAGTGAGTTGTCTCATTTATTATTGTTTTTAAAATGTACACTATGTAGCAATTGTTTTATATGCAAAATCAATGCTTGTATCATTGAACCATAGCTACAGTAGAATATTTCAGTAGCCTATTCATTTTTCACGCAGTTGCAATGTATTTAAACATGAAACCAATGAACGATATACAACTGTATGAATAAGTCGACATGTTTAACCGTAACCGTGTCCCAAAACAGTCCCAATGCTGTTAGGAGGGCAATGTGCATTGTCAGGTACAGCATGCTGTGTGTGTGTGAATGTATCCACCACATATTGATACAGATCTATGTGTAGAAATGTGCATGCACACAGATGTATTACTGCAATAGTGTATATGTATGCTTAAAATATATGGCTCAGGGGAGTGTGGATGTTGATAAAGAAATCCCTTTGAAAACGACATGTCTCAGAGGTTAAAAGTAACCCCTCAAATGTGTTCTCTTGACAGGTTGTATTATGGTGCACGGTGTTATTGAGGTATACGTCACTGTGGTGTGTGCTAACCACAAGCATCTAACAGCAGCGTTAATGTAAAACGTACATATTTGTCGCTCATTTGGGGGAGAATATTATCCCTCTAAACCATCTTGCCGTGCGCAGGGGTTCCGGTTTGGGCTGTAACCTCAAAACTGCCCGTGTTCAGTTTACACCACCTTATAAACCGGGTCAGTGTAACTGTTTTGTTTAGTTTTTTCTGCCCTATTTTGTAGCCCGGAAGTTGAGCGCTTCCTTTGTGAAGTTTTAAAGAACATTGCTGCGCCTGTTTGTTTCGCTAGCGACTGACGTAGTGTGAGTGTGTTCACCTGCATGGATAAGAGCCGCTCAGCCTAGCTGCTATATTGACCCAGCAGCGCAGACAGGTAAGTGTTCACAGCACCCCTTCCTTCAGCCTTACTTTAAACAATTTCAAGCGGGAATCAGTTTTTATAATAACACAAGTATTTGAACAGGTCACTGATGCAGTGGGGTCGGGAAAAAAATGAAACCTAGACCTAGTAAAATGTGTCAAGAATGTGTTTATTTGTTCAAACCTCTACCACAGACTCATGGAAATACTGTGCCTGTATTTGAAGACAAAGGGTCTTTTTCTGACTTATTTTTAAAATACAGAAGGAAAACGGAGTAAATGATGCTAACCTTATTTGGTTTACCATCTCATATTCCTTGGCTTTTTGATTTATTTTATTTTTGACATACAGCTGTGGCCAAAAGTTTTGCTTCACGTTAGAATTTTAGGATTGAGAAATACTGTATTATGACTTAATTTAGATCTTTTATTTAACATCATGTAATCAGATGATTGCAAAAGTCTACAGGAAGCCATAATACTGGAACAGTATTTCAAAATTTGTTTTTCAGTGTTTAGTTATTATGGAGAACTACAAAGCGGTGTGCAGTTTGTATGTTAATGTAACATGGTTCAGCAGGTTTCATTCGACTTTATGAAGCAAAATGAGTTCATTCTATAGGGTGATGCAAACCTTTTGGTCATAGCTGTATATTCTGTACCCTCCCTGCTGCTGTTGCAACAGGAGCAGTTCTAGGTGTTGCCCATGATTTACAGCTTCCTTCTCCCTCATTCTGTGTAGAATTGAAGCCAGCTAACTACTTGGAGCTTGAAAAGAATGCTGAGCACGGTCAACTACCTGTGGTCACTGGATGATGTGCTGGGTCAGGGGGCGACGGCCAGCGTCTACAAAGCACGGAACAAGGTGAGAGTGACCAATCCAATTAGATTGAAACAGCGTCTTTCAAAGCACTGTACAAGCAAAACAAATAAAATGCATTTGTATAGAGAAACAGTAAAAATACATTTTGGTATAAGGTTAAAAAGATTTTGGCAGTGCATTCCACACTCTGGGAGCACAGTGACTGAAGCTCCCTCTCTCTCTTCCTTTTTGTGTGTCCTTGTGGGAGGCACAGCAGCCCAGCGTGAGCTGATCTTAAATCACGTGGAGGAATATATTTGTGACTATAAGCAAAGGTTCCGCTCACTGCCTTTTACCTTCATTCTAATCCCTCTGTTTCTCACATAGAATAATACAACTGTGTATGTGTCTTTGATTCTCTGTAAAAGCTTACCACAGTAGAGCAGCAAAGTCTGATCAACAACACTGACTGCATGGTAAAGCAAAGATAAGGATGCTTCATTGTGTTGAAGCGTATATTAAAACACAGCAAATAATGTTAAACCGTGGTGAATGAGTAGTATAACCAGGGCAAAAGCACGGGGGGAAACTGCAGAATGCAGGTTTACCATTGACAGCTTTTATAAAGGAAGATGACAAGTAAGTGTTAGATATGGTAGACGCCCAGCTTGTCTGCTTACCATAGATGTGCCTGCCACTGCTACTGTACACTCAGGCAGGTTGTGTTTTAGCAGTATTATCACACCTTTTACCAACATGATGATTCAGTGATGTTTTCAAGGTACAGAATGTGTAAAAGCAATGCATCAAACAATGAGTCATGTGAAGTGTTTTCCATGGTTTCTCAGAAAAGCGGAGAGCTGGTTGCAGTGAAGGTGTTCAACAATGTGAGTTACCAGCGGCCCCTGGAGGTCCAGATGAGAGAGTTTGAGATGCTGAGGAAGCTGAACCACGTCAACATTGTCAAGCTGTTCGCTGTGGAGGAGGTGGTAAGCAGGGAGCCGTGCTGCTGAACCAGAGGATGTATGGAATTACTTTGTGGGTTGGATAATTGACCCAAGAGTTGTGAAACCCAGGAAATGTGCAGAAACACGTCTGTGCTGGAATCCCTTGAAGTTACCCAAGTTCCGCATTCAAAACAAATATCGGAGTTACATGAGAATTGTGTGCACATGGATACCACTTAGAAACAGCCAAGTTCGATGCTTTAAATTTGATTCTGTGACTGTACTGTGCATCACGAAACAAGGCAATAGTGAAAAAAGGGAAGTTTGAAAGAATTACAAAATTATAGGGGTGCTATCAAGGTGACCATGGTGTTTGCTTTCTGATTCACATTGTGCTCTCTTTAATACTGTAGTCTGCAATCTAAGAAAAGCTTCTGTTCCTCTTCCTCAGACCCACGTCAACAACAAGCAGAAGGTTCTGGTGATGGAGTTCTGCTCCGGAGGGAGTCTGCTCAACCAGCTGGAGGACCCAGAGCATGCGTTCGGACTCCCGGAGTCTGAGTTTCTCATAGTGCTGCAGTGTGTAGGTGAGTGCAGGTCTACAGTGTAACCTGGTAGTCTCCGTACACTGTAGAGAGCTACATGCTGTCTGTCTGGAGAACTGTTTGAACAAACAGAGAGGGCACTTCCTATTATGAGTGCCCTGACTGTCTATGTGCTGTGCCCTGGCAGTGGCTGGGATGAACCACCTGCGTGAGAACGGGGTGGTGCACAGGGATATCAAGCCTGGGAACATCATGCGGCGCGTGGGGGAGGACCGGTGCTCCGTCTACAAGCTCACAGACTTCGGAGCGGCCCGGGAACTGGAGGACGATGAGAAGTTTCTCTCCCTCTATGGGACAGAGGAGTACCTGGTGAGTAACAGACTGACTGGAGACTTGCATTTTTAAAATGAGAACAAAAACCTGCTTGTACGATTATAGGAGAGAGACGGACAGCATATGACAGGAAAGGTAGCCAAATGTAACACGGCAGACGCTGGGCGCGAACAAGCGACCCTGCACTCCGCAAGCGAGCATCTTAACCGCTATGTAAACAAAGCCTTTGCATTCATGGTTATAGAGCTTTTAACCTCCTCCCACCAACAGGGGGCAGAAGCACATCACACCACACTGCCCATTGCACGAGCTTGCTAGCATTCTTCAGTGGCTCCCCAGAGCGTAAACCAATCTCCAATCCAATGTATGTGTGGAAGTGTGCCAACCTGCTTTTACCTGGGATTTTTGTAGCATACATAAGCCCAGATTGCATGTGTGTCCCGTGACATGCCCCCTGTGTGTGTCCGCAGCACCCGGACATGTATGAGCGAGCCGTGCTCAGGAAACCGCAGCAGAAGTCCTACGGGGTGGCAGTGGATCTCTGGAGCATCGGGGTGACGTTCTACCACACCGCTGCCGGCAGCCTGCCGTTCATACCCTACGGAGGACCGCGCAAGAACAAGCAGATCATGTACGCACAGCACACGCAGAGATAGACAAGTGCACTGACAGCGTACACATTTACAACTAGCTAACAACATATACCCAAGTGACAAAACAAACACACTGTGATAGATGGTTCTCATTGTGGAAATTTGAATTGCTACTGAAATAGTTGCATTTATCCTTATGGTGGTGTTGGTTAAACCCCAGCCCACGATTCAGAACCACTGCAGCTATGTAACGGGTAAAGAGAAAGCTTGATTAACAGATAGATACAAAGAGCTGTGTGAAATGTGACAGCCACTGATTCTGCCGTTCCTCTCTCCAGGTATAAAATCACCACAGAGAAGCCGAGGGGGGCGATAGCGGGAGTGCAGCGTCTGGAGGACGGACAGATCGAGTGGAGCTACGACCTGCCTGTAGCGTGTCAGCTCTCCGCGTGAGTGTCGCCACAGCGCTTTTTAGATTAGAGAATTGAAAGACTTGCAGGGGCAACCAGCCAGCCAGCCAGTCAGCCTTCCCTTTCTGTTACAGAGGCCTGAAGTCCCAGCTGGTTCCAGTCCTGGCCAATATCCTGGAAGCGAACCAGGAGACGTGCTGGGGCTTCGACCAGTTCTTCGCTGGGACCACGGATATCATTCACAGAGTGGTGATCCACGTGTTCTCACTGCAGCAGGCCACGCTGCACCAAATCTACATCCATGCTTACAATACGTGAGTGCTGGGCCGAGGCGTGTTGGCGCTAGTTTGTTCTGTTCATCCACGGAGTAAAAACGTGTAGTAAATGAGTTTGTGAATTAGAAAGTACACCTCGGAAGTATGCATGCCTGATTAACTTGGGTGAAGGAGAAATGCAGTCGTCTCTCTCGTTTGCCGTGACAGGGCCTCTATTTTAATGGAGGAGATTTTCAAAGTGGCGCGGATCCATCCCAAATGCCAGCAGTACCTCTTTGATGGGCACTACTACCCCCTGGAGGCCAGCATGAAGGTGGGGAACCTCCCCCCCACCTGCAAGGATAAGCCCCTGTTCGTGACGAGCCTGGAGCCCGAGAAGCCAGAGAAGCCTATCGGAGTGCAGTTCCGCGAGCGTAAGCCAGGGGGCGACGATGATATGACAGTGGAGGAGAGGAGACTGCACCGCTCCCATTGTCATTTCAGTAGCATTCTCAACAGAACTCTCTTTGACATTTTGTCCAGGCTATTGTGTAATAGATGACATATTTTCACAGCTGAGTGACACATTCCTGACCATAACCTACCGTTTCTGAAGGCAAGAATTGAGCAACTTAGGGTGTGGAATACAAATAGCAATATCTTTCATTTAATCTGTAGTTTTATTCCATGTTTAATTTAAAGACGTTGTGATCTTACTATATGGCCAACATTGTGAAGTCCTGGTTTTAATTATTTTTCTTTTCTTTGAATTAAAGCGGAAATCCCAGTTTTTCCACCAAGGTTTGATGTTCTTGCTGATTACAGTTTGTCAAAGGTACGTGTGTTCTGTACAGATAAACAGCTGGCTATCGTCTAAAGAGTCTGCACCTGTTGTCATTTACTGTTAGTCATTTCAATGCTCAATGTGAGAGTTCTGTTTCTGTGTCTTGTTCCTTTTTCTCAGTGCATAGTGAGTGCAGTACACCAGTATTTAAGAATAAGCCACTCCTTACTGAAATGGCAGGCATTGGTATTGCAGGGGTTTTACTGGCTGATGTAAGTATGGATAAAAACTTGTATGAAACACCATCTCTATCCATATAAGAGTAACATATTTGTACTATGCATTACCATGATTTACTGTAGTTTACCACTGTTTTACCATGATTTAACATGCATTAACTTTACTATGTCCCGGGGCTCCACTGACTATCAAGAAAAACGTAATGATTTGATAAAACATTTTAACTTTGCATCCTAATTTGGTATACAAACTCCTAACTAGGTATGCTTTGTGTTAACAGGGAAAATATAAGGCTGGATGTGGTACAGAAAATCAACATGCTGAACCTGATGCTGTCTTTCTGCAAGAGTACTGAGGCGAGGGTGTACAGGCTGTGAGTCACAGCACATTGTGCAACTCTGACTCCTCTTCCCTGTTCTACTGTAATAGTGGTAGTAGTTGCATTGCAATGACATACTTGGTTATGTACTTGGAGACCATTAATATAAAGTGGAACGGGATTGCTATTTTTACAATAGCCATTTCTAAAAAGCTAGAATAAAAAGCCAGTGTATACATTTTACAGTAGCTACAAATATCTTGGCAGTACAGCTAATACACTGCAGTACATGTGTCCACAACACACAACATTTATTTAGTACTCCTCCTGTGTTTTATCATTCCTACAATTTCTTTTTTTCTGTTGGCTCCTCTGCTGCTGTCCTGCCTAATGCTATTCCGCTGAACTCGTTTTCAATCAAGCTGCGGGTTTTCAGTGGACACCGGCGTGCCGGAGCTCAAAGACTACCCAGAGCAGAGGAAGAAGCTGCAGCTGGTATGTACTGTGAGGAATACCAAGTGCACCGACGTTTCCTCTTCCATTCGGAGTTTCGCATCAGCATCTCTCTCTCTCTGATTCACAGATTGACTTTTGTTAAGCACTGCTGGGTATCTTTTCCATTTCAGTTACAGGAAACCCTCTTGGGTTACATAAACAGCCACCGTGACATTCAAAACAAACTGGACCGAATGAAAGCAGAGTGGTCCAAACACTCACAAATACTAGCGCAGGATAAAACGTGAGTATAATCACACACACACACACACACACACACACACACACACACTCGCAGGGACACTGTGGCAAAGTGGTTTGTAGTGCGCAGGAATAACACACACAAGACAGTGAAAGTTCAATAAAACAGCTCCTTTATTTGGCTGGGTTGCATGTCAACAACACTTAATTTCCTAAACGGGTCCTTTCCATAACCAATCGAAGGAACAGATTACTCGGGCCACATCCCCTTCAGTGGAGAGTCCAATCACGTATCCTCCAATCTGACTGACACATCGCTTACCGCATTAAGGCGATGACTTCTGGTATTGTGGCCCCGCCCCCTTCCTGGATGACTGACTTCCAACTGACCCTGGAATGAACTGTCAAACCATCCAGTCCGGGGCACACTGTTCCCTTTACACAGCACCCTCACAGGGAGGGAGGGAGATTGTTGACTAGGATTAATTTGCTTTCTCTCACAGACACTCACCGAGACACATACTCGCATGGCACCAGTTGAATTGATTCATTTTCTGTTTATTTTAGTATGGCAGTTTCCACACCGATGTTAGATGAGTGACTGAGGGAAAAGGCACAGCAAATCCTTCAGACCGTTATATAATGTTCCTCTAGATTTATCTGCAGCTCGACCACAGGGCTTCCGTGTTTCATTGTTCTTTTAGTTTTGTTTTTATTTCTGAAGCTTCTCGGAGATGGAATTGTTGAATTACTGCCAGATTTCTGAGTTTGAACCTTTCAGTAAAAGGAATGACTTATAAAGACATCAAGGTCCAGAAAGGGCATTTAGTCTTTTATTGATTGGCGATCAACACGTTTGCAATGTCATTCTGTAGTCTATCTTGCTTTTGTTGTTGTAATATGCATGTAGTGTGGTTTTAGCATGTTATAAACCTTTATAAGGGTATGCTTGTTTAACACTGGGTCGGGTCTCATTGGGTCTTATCTAGGCTGATCCTGGTCTGGCTTGGTTCAGTGTATTGCTCCTCACTGCAGTTTACCTGCCCTTGTTTGCCCAATCTGTAAAGCCCTGCCAATGCTGACTGAATGGGATTTGTTTTTCTGCACCTCGTATACTACAGCTATTTCCATTGCTTTCTTGTAGCACACAGAAGATAGACTACTTGCTGGAAATGATATTGGCAATATACCATCAGTACCGGAAAGACAAAATGACTGTCAGTAAGTACATATATATATATATATATATATATATATATATATATATATATATATATATACACACACACACACGGTACACTTTTGCTTCATAGATATCTGTGCTAAGACCTGCCATGTGTGCAACATCAAGTATCTGTCTCTATATGCTGCTCAGACTAAACAATGTATGGTCCTTAAGAGGTAAATGATACCTCAACAGATACATCGCAGAATGGTTTCTGCTGAGTGTGGTCTGTGTGTCTTTGATCACAGAGGTACCTGACGACAGAGCACACTCGCCATCCGTCTGCTTCTCGCCTCTTCAAATGTCAAGTCAGGCGGCGTGCCAATTGCTCTGCAGACAGAAAGGTGAAAGGTCAGATTAGAGGTGAAAGGTCAAGAAGATGCCCAGAAGAAAAGCCCGTAAATCTTAAAATGCAATCCGACTTTTCTTTTTACAGACCTGCCGTATAACGATGAACAGATACACAAGTTTGAAAAGTAAGTATAAATAACACACTGCGGGTTTTTTTTTGTTTTGTTTTCATAGCTGTTACGCCACGTAGAAAACAGGGGAATGGAAGTGAGTGGGGTTTGCCGCCCTGTGGCAAAAGCTTCAACATGTACAAGTTCATAAGCCACTCAATGTGGATAAAGAATACAGACTAGAATATAGATCCATGACATGCATTATGTATTGTGTTAATTAACACAGCCTGTCCTGACCGGGTACAGCTTGAGCAGATTAACTTCTTACTTTATTTTACATTTAAAACAAGTCTGTTCATTGGATATATGTCATTGTCACTTTTCTATACCCTGAACTGTACATGAACAATTCTAGCAGGTTTTTATCTGCTCCAAGGCAATATCTTAAGGTGAATATTCTGACATTAGGAAGACTCCAAGCAGATTCTCTTTACATTGTGCATTGATGGCTGTTGCTACGGTACTTCGGATGAGATTTACGTTAGTAACATTTCATTTGGCGCTGCACTAGGATTAACTTGACAACGCATGTGAAGAAAGTGAAGTCCTTATTCCGAGATGAATGTGTACAGAAGTACCAGGCTGTGCTCTCTGTGATTGGCTGTTGGACCAGGTAAGCCTGTCGGTATTAACAGATTTTAACTAAAGGATGGGCATGCACATTATCTACATTAATCTACGACTTGTGCATAAGGGTCCACCATTCGAATGGGGACCCTAAATGTGTGTGTCAGACAGACAGATGGACATGATCAGGCAGAGACACAATCAGCGCAGTAGGATCTCCATTTTTAATGAGGATCCTCAAAATGCGTTCTTAAAGACATGTTCATGTCAGAACTATTGAGGGTTGTCCCTATAGTTCTGTTCTGTCAGGTGTTTTCCAAGCTGAGCTGATGTATTAGAAAACACAGACGTGGACTGCTTGATGGTGAGGGGAGCAGTGAAAACGAAGCCGCTAAAGGACGGAGACACTGTGTTCATGATCCCACGCCATGTTTCTCTAGCTCGCTGTTCGAGATGAAGACTCAGCTCAGAGAGTTCAACAGTGTTTTCAAGAGTCTCTTTGGGGAGCTGGAGGAATGCCAGGATCACCAGAGCAAGGTAAGGCACGTTGCCTTAGAAACATCGAGGGCTTGGGTTCCCTGGCAGTCCAGGCAGACCACAAGGGAATAGCAGGAGCTGGACTCAGTCAGTGCCTGTACACATGACCTCCAAGGAGGACCAGGCGTTGCACTGCATGTTATGGGGCAGTATGGGGTGCTAATCCAATGTCCCAGCATGGTATTGATGCCCCTGTTAAAAGCTGACCATGGTGAAAGTGCTTTAAGAATAGTAAAAACTCAGTAGGTGCATGTTAATGCACAGTTTCATTTGTTTCTCTCCCACAGACCCTGAAAAATGCTCTGCTGAGGATCCAGCAGGAGGCGCCCTGGCCCGACCCGTCAGCCGCCTATCTGGAGGACAGCCATGCGCAGATGGCTCTGAGGTGGGCAGGGTAGAGGTTCGGGTCTTTTAGGAATATGCCTGTGGAGCATTGGGTTCTTAAGAGAGTCAAAATGCAGTTATCTGTGTTTACTGATGCATCAGTGCAAACAGTCCAGCAGCATCTCTAGTATCTAGCAAAACCTACTCTTAAAGTCATTTGGATTTTCCTATCAGTGTATTAGTTAGATTAAGAGCATTTTCAGTTTTCAGAACAATTGTTTATATTAGAATAGCAGCATTTACATCTTCCTGCAGCATACCTACCTGGGCTGTGCACAAACCAGCGACCCTGAGCACCACAATGCAAAAGAGCCGGGCTGGTCTGCAATCGTGGTTTTAGTGCTTTTAACCTCATCTCATCTCGCCAACGGGACAGAATCCGTAACAGCAGTGAATCACACAACACTGCCCGTTACTTGCATCACATAAACTGCACACACACATGCAGGACAGCTACAAAAACAAATACGCATTCAGACACTGTTCTGTTCATCGCAGCACATCAAAGATTAAAAAGAGATTTGTTTTTCAGGGAGTGCAGTGTTAAGTGCTGTGTTTCACGTATTTTTCCAGGATTCGGCTTCTGAGAGACGAGATGCAGGCAGTGGCACAGGAGCTGCAGCACAATAACTGTATTATTGAGAGGTGAGCTTCAGGAGATTCAATTAGACCCCAGGTTTTGTCCAGAAGGACGTTTTGAATTTGTATTCCAGGCAGCGGATCGGTAGAGAAACGGAATACAAGTAGCATAGGAAATACTAGAAGTAGCTTCATTGGTAATACTCAAGTCCAGTTAATTACACACGTTATGTATTGGGTTCCATGGTAATGTCGCTTTGCTTTTGTAATTGTATGAGATGGTCAGTGCCCATTGATTGCGTAAGTGCCACTAGGATTACTGTTCATCTTTATTCATAAACCCAATTGAGACAGAGGCCTCATTTACAAGGGTGTCCTGGCAAGATGACCAGCAACAGACAGCAGTAATTTCACGTCATAAAAATAATACCACTCTAAAAAAAACATCATCATGCATTCAATCTGGGATCAGAAACATTTACACTTCGATAATTTTTGGAACCTACTAATTAAAATGAACGTGATCTCCATGCTGTAGGGGGCACTGTAATTAAATTATAATCAGCCAGCACAGAACCTTCTCCAAGGCACTTGATAAATAAGTTAATGATGAAGAATAAGAAGCATCCCCACGTGCTGCTACAGCTGTTTAAATAACGTGCCTGGAATTTTCCTTTTCATTGTTAACATCCTGAGAACTTTTTACACTTAACTTTAAAGTCTGTTTTAAAGCTCATTTCAAAATGTCCGCTCTAGTGCACTGACAGTGTCAGGATTATTGCCCACATTGTCAAACAGGTAATACAGCAATAATGATCCATGATGTGGTACAGAACAGAAAACCCAGAGCACTTCTTGCCAGAGCACTTCTTGGGTCTTTAGATGACAGATCTCAAACCCCAGTGCACTAGAGCAGACATTTTGAAAAGAGCTTTGAAACAGACTTTAAACTTGTAAGTGTAAAAAGTTGTCGGGATGTTAACAATGAATAGAAAAATGACAGGTATGTTTTTTTAAACAGTCGTAGCAACACGTGGAGACACGAGAGACTGACTTTGTGATGCACGTAGCTCTGGTTTTGTTCTGCCGTGGCGGTGGATGGATGTCACTCACACACTCGTTTCTTTGCAGTTTCAGCGCTCTGACCACCAGCCCTGGTGTCTGATTCCCAGCAGTGGATGGAACTGACTGGCAACCGGTTCGGTCTCTACAGGGTGTCCTGCTTCAGCATTAACTACTTCACACGCACAGCACTTTCGATATCCACCACGGAGTTTACCACTCCTTAAAGAAATGCTTGTCGTGTTTTGTAAATTTAATATATATTTTGGCGTGAACAGCAGTACAGAGTTTATGTCTGTATTTGTGTTTTATTTTTATTTTTTATTTAAAGAAGTTTACCCTGGCTCCCTCTTTCTGTCACCATGGTAGTACATTGGTTGCAGTTCTAATAAAGCACAGAAAGCTATGCTCATGCTTGGTAAAGCACTTGAAATGCAAAGGCAAAACATGCTCATTGTGTATCTGCCATAACAAAGAAAGGGTCTAGCTTTCCCTGTCCGTCTGTCTACATGCATGTATGTAAGCTTGTCAAATACAATATATTATTGTACCATACCATGACTACCTAATTGCTTGTGTTGTGTTAGAATCGGTTTCTGAGCAGTACCGGATGCTGCCACAGGATGGCACATTTTTCCTTATTGAGAAGAGCAGGGTACAGGTCCTGTCCACTTTGACAGTGTGTTGATCTGAAACCCCTGACGTGGTATAGAATTAATAAGACAGATTAGTATTTAAATGCAGGGAATTAAATTTAAGCCACAGAAAGTGTCTCCTGAAACAACACGAGCAGCTGAAAACCAGCATAGACAGCACATTGCTGATGAGTATTGAGATTCTCCAGCCTTGTAGTACACCTCGTTTCTATGGACAGCTAACTCGAGCTGGTGATAAAGGTGGCGTTTCCATCCTTTTCCGAGTTATCACGTGAGTTGGGCATGATATACTAATGATTTTACCCCAGAAATACTTGCGAGATGCACATGCGCAGCAGACGGTACTACAGTGAAATTGTCAACAATTTATCCATCTAGATAACCTTTCATATTTGTTTCACTCCGTACATACACCTCTGGCAGGCTGGTATGCAGAACAGATTAAAGAAGCACTGGACACGGAGTAGTGTGTCAGATGTCAAAGTGGAGATGAGAATGGGAGACGAAGCCAGTGTGCTTTGAAAACCATTCAACTTAGACAGGACATTTCCACCAAAGGATTTAAAAAATCTGGAATTGATCTGATGCGATCAGAAACCCAGACGCTCTGTAAACTGTGCTTGCTACTTTATGTTAAGCATTTTTTTAAGGGTTTAAGTAACAGCCAGCATCGTTTATGCCAGACTTGGTAGAAAGTCTGTAACAGAAATGGTTGATTGTTATTGTCGACACGTTGTAGATATTACTGAAGACACTCGCCATGCAGGTATCACAAAGACCAAACAAAACAGCGTGTTAAAATAAAGTTCTGCACCATATAAAACTGAGCTGATTTTACCAGGTCTATTAATCAGTTTTAAACCATTTCAAAGCAAATTAAAGCATTTTCAGTTTCGGCTTTAATATTGTTAAAGTTTTCACATGTGGCAATACTGTCCTACAATTACTACACGATACTGTGACCATCGCACTGTGTTATGTTGTGAACCATAGCTAAGTTTTAAAACTGAGAGATTGCAAGTGCTTATCATAAGTTTACCAGTTGTTTTAAAAAGATGTGCCATGTAAGAGCAACAAATACTATAACTGATTAGAAGGCCTTCTTTGTTGTTCTCTAGGTTGCTGCAGTTGTAGGCATTGTAGATGCTATAATGAGACAGATTTTATGAAGTAAACATTTTAAGTAGATGCATAAAAAAGTGCTTCTTAATTGAGGTTCGTGTCAAAGAGCAGACTAACATTACTTGTGTTTTTGTGCAATATCATGTTGTCATTTTGTAGTTGAAAAGAAACTTTGAAACCACAGGGGGGATTTCAAGGTTGGGGGGGTTGTGATGAAACTGAACTGCTGTCCGTGTTGTGGTTCTAGTTTTGTTTTCAATTGTTTAGTTTTTGTTTCCATATGGTCTGCAACTCAGCTATTAATTAGTGGTAAACGACCAGCATACATTAAAATGCCTATTCTGCAAACATGAAAACAAGACTCTTATTGCATAGCAGCTTCACCTATCCGGGTTTTACTGTGAGCTTGATTAGCCACAGGGTGCAGATAACATTGTGTTATTAAACTCATAGTGAAACCAGGAATGGATTACACTGCTATGCACAATGATAAACTAGGCGTGTTCACTTTCTCTTTATAGTAAAAAAGCAGGCTTCAGTATTACTGAGTGGACTACAGATTCATATTTTACAGGCCTTTCTCGTCATATGTACCACTGATGAGTAGAGTGTGACTGACGGTCTGTGTTTTTCTGAGTGAATTTGCTACAAATACTGCAGCCAGAGACCAGTCGTGACCTTGCCTTTACACCTACAGTGTGAGTGCAAATACTGCAGCCGGAGACCAGCCGTGACCTTGCCTTTACACCTACAGTGTGAGTGCAAATACTGCAGCCGGAGACCAGCCGTGACCTTGCCTTTACACCTACAGTGTGAGTGCAAATACTGCAGCCGGAGACCAGCCGTGACCTTGCCTTTACACCTACAGTGTGAGTGCAAATACTGCAGCCGGAGACCAGCCGTGACCTTGCCTTTACACCTACAGTGTGAATGATCTAATTACCAGCTCCACATCTCCTTTCTTGTATAAACAATTCATTTAAACTTGCTTTTAGAACATGTTTACTTCTATTTATTCAATGTGTAATGTTTTGAAGTCTTGTAATGTTTGAAGTCAACATACGGGGACATTACAGGGGTGTATTTATACATAAATATACAGGAAAAAGGAACTCGCCAAATATATTGCAATTCAGGGAACAAAAAAATCCCAAAATGAGAAAATACTGCTGTGCTGGCAGGAATACTTGAGTTCAATTTTTGTACACAGCATATGGAAAAAAGCACATAGAAATGCTGGCATAGGCTGAGCTACTGGTATGTGCTATCTATTTACCATCTTTGGTTGCGACTGGGACACTGGGTTTGATACTGGTGTGTCCTACAGCTGGTAGTGGTTACACAAGCAGAACTGAACACAACAATAGTTCTTATTTTTAATGCAGGCAACAATATTGCAATCACTTAGCCCTATATAGAGTATTACACTTTCTAAGGGGATTATTGTCAGTATTGAATTATCTAAGTGGTTGTTTTCACATTACCCGAACACATCAGTGAATACAACAGAGCAACTATTTAATAGAGTTGGTCTTTGTAATTATACAATACTAATAGCATGCTGAAAAGAGCCCCAGCCTTGCTGATACCAAGGATCGTCCAATCGAAAGAGAGCTGGATGTTAGATAAAAGGGGAAACATCTGGATTCACAGAATTAAGACTTTATTTTTCCATGGGCTGAACTTGGAAGACCTTTTAGGATTGGAACGCCATCTCAGAACTGTCTGTGTCTCAGTGCTCTTAGAACACTATAAGTCACTGCAGCTTTCACACGGAAACAGCAGCCTCAGTCCGCCTAGTTATTTCTACCAGGCCACCTGTAGAAGCCAGAAGCTGAAACATTGCAGCTAATTATTGACAGATTAAATCGGAGTTGCCAGCCATTATATTGATTTAACTAAACAATTAATCACAAGCTTTCAAGACCTCAAAGGTCTCTTCTTCAGGTGAATTGTAGATGCAAAACGGGTTATGTTTGTTAAATGTAAACACCAATCTCTCTTTCCTACTTTCACTTGAAGAAGAGATCTCTGTCTTGAAAGCTTGTGATTAATGATTATTCAGTTAGTCCAATAAAAGGTATCACATCTCCTTCTCTTTAGCTAATTATTAAAATGGTTTCAGGTTCTCAATTACTTTTCCTCGTTGTTGTGTATCTCTAGTGATTGATGAGGGTCCAGTCGGGTCCTGATTCTCCTTGGATATGGAACTGTTCCCTGTTTTGTAATTCTGTGTACTTTAATAAACAGTGTTATGCGTAGAATCTAAAAGTGCACAACTTTAAAACTTTGACACAACTCTATTATAATTTCACACAATAATGCAAAGTCAGTAAGTTTTATGTGGTTTTCTCCCAATAATACTCTTTGGTGTGTCAATGGTGTATTAATTATGCATTGTCATTTTTATTATTATTATTATTATTATTATTATTATTATTATTATTATTATTATTAATAATAATAATAATAATAATAATATATTTCTAAATAGTCCGGGAGAAGACTGAACGACCTCAAAGAAGCATAATATTCGAAAGAAAATCCCCTTTCTGGATTTTCAGAATTGTTTTTTTTTTTTTTTTTTTTCCCAGAAACGGGGAACTGATACTTTCTCTTTAAGAAGCGCGTCCCCGCTCGCACTAAACTAGAAAGCCCAGAGCCGGCGTCGCGCATCCTCTGCCGCTCCAATTTAATTTACATTTGCAACACAGCGAGGTGATCGGCTATGGCGACTGCCACTGTGGGTCCGAGCCGCTGTCAACATACCCTGGACAAAGACCAAGAGCTGTTTCTGAATCGGCTGTCTGCGAGCGAGAGGAGAAATATTTTGAGGAGATCTTCTAAAGAGAAGAAACGGACAGTGACCGCAGCAGTATCTCTGGATCATTTGCATCCTCCTGCAAACATTGTGGCGCAAGGGAACCGGGAAGGCAGTGTAGCGCTACACTCATGCAAAAGAGTCAACATTGCGGTTAACGACCATGCAAACGCTATTGAATCTGTAGATCTGACAGGGACACGTTCATCCCCGGCCGCTGCGGAAGTGCTATTGAAACGGGATAGCAACAGGGTCCAGACAGACGGGGGGCAGCTTAACCCGAACGGAATAGTTTGCAAAAGTGGTGCCGGTGCAAAACGTTTGACGCCCTGCACGCAAAACGGACCTAAACCGCAGGTTGTGCCGAACGGTGCTAAAGAACCGGAATCAGGTTCTGTCATAAGTGGTCAGCAGAACTTTCAGAGGGGCGCCCGGCGATCATCGCAAGTGACGTTACATCAGGCGCTCGATTTCAGCGCTCTGAGTGAAGCAAACGGGTTTAGCGCACACAGCATCAGCAGCAGCAACACTAGCAGTCGTAACAAGATGCCAATCTTAACCCAAGGGAGATCGGGAGTGGTGAAGATGATGCGACACGAGCCGCCGCGGAGGGAGGCATGGTCCATCTTTGGACAGGAGGACCCGAGAGTGAAGAAGGAGAGGGGAGAGGGGCACTGCTTCAGCCTGACCCCTGTCACTCACGACTGGTGTGATGCGTGTAATCGCCAGGTGAGCTGTCAAGCGCTCAGGTGTAAAAGTAAGTACCGGACCTTCTCCGACTCTTACTGTTGCTTACAGTCCAGCATTAAATACACTGTTTGACCGTGTTTGCCAACTACTGTACAGGAAGTCGGGCGTCATGACCCACCGGCATTGATCGCACTATAGCTTTTAGTTGTAATCAGTGTTGTTAATCTTACTGGTTTGCAAAACAAACAAAAAAAACAGTAACCAACACAGAAACTGTGTACATGTAAACTTTTTTTATGAATAAACGAGTACTGACCAGCTGTCTGGAAAAGTTTTGATCTGGAAAATGTCAGCGCGGTTATGTTACAGCAAGACTATGTAAAAGTATTGAGGCTTGGTATGTGTGTTTATCCGGGACAAGACCCCACTCCCCATCCACGGCTTCACTATTAGCATAACGATGTGTCAATAGGTACAGGGTGCTTTGTAACAGAGCTGAGATTAGGCGCAAGCGAGCCTCTAATTAAACCGCAATGGAAAGAGCCGGCTCGTTTGCTTTGCACCCCTGGTTTTAGGCAGATTTCAACCTGGTCTCATGTCACCGACAGTAGATTGGACAGAGTGTGTAACTGCAGTGTAACAGACAACGCTGCCCATTACACTGTTATAGTCTTCTGCACATACACCGCTAAGCATACTGGGAACAAGAAGAGAAAAACGTATTTGTGGGTTGTAATGTGGAAGTGTTCTTCAGTCATCAGCTCTAAATCAAAGGTTTATAGATCAAACGTTAGGACCTAAAATCTATTTTTTAAAACTATGATACATTTACAATAAAAAAATAAGTATTTGGTCAAATCAATGTTTAGGATTTTTTTTTTTTTTTTTAGGATTGTTATTATTATTATTTTGTGTTTCAGTTAGTGTTACATGTTCATAGGAGAAAGAAGGACACTGTGCTCACCATGAGAGAATTGGGCAAAGGAAAAGGTGCTGAAGTTGTGTAACATAAAGGTTTGGGAAGAGAACAGGGTGTTTGGTCTGTTAAGGTCAGGCTGTCATAGTGCCCCTCTCCCCGCTTGACCCTACTCAGAAGTAGAAGACCAGGTTCGAGCAGTGAAGACGTAGCTTCAGTGAAACGAGTTCCAGTGGTCGGACTCTCATCCTGGCCCTGAACAGACATCTTGCATTGAAATAATACATTAATAATAATGTGGGGCGCTCTACATTTCTACTAAGTGTGTTGTTGCTTGGTAAGCCTCCAGAAGTCAATGCACACATTCCTCCAAGCAGGATTCAGGCCCGCTCCCAGAAAGGGCAGTCAGCGTCCCAGGTAGATCGTCCATAACGTCAATCGTACATTCTATAAAACTAGAAGAAGCTAATGCAAGAGCACCTTGGCTAATTCCTTCATCGGTGATAACACCCAGAGGCACATGAAGGCAAAGCAGTGATGAAGATCTCATTACCATTTGCCTCCCTGATTAAACTTCAAGTTTGACTTCAACCAGTGTCCTTAGGCACATGACATTAACATCATTCATCTCTGTTGGCCGTGCTACAGTAGTGGCAGACCAATTCTAAACTGTAGAGTATAAACTAGATTCTAAAATCGATTATATTAAGGGGGCTGCTGTTTGAACTTTTTAATGAAATAACTCTCTTAGTAGTGTGCGCTTTGTTCATTGCGCAGCAATTCATCTTTATCAAGTAAGACTGCTGTGACCCGATCCTGAGAGAGAGAGAGAGAGAGAGAGAGAGAGAGAGAGAGAGAGAGAGAGAGAGACTGCTGCAGCAAAACTGCAGAGGAAGAATAATTTATGATCTCATTTGAAGCAGCTCGCTAGACCAAGGCAGTTCACGATTGCCGTTTAACTTTGAAGGCATTTCAAAGACACTGAAGTAACCCTTTGCAGCAGGGACAATAATCATCATTGTTGTAACCCTGAATCTTTAAAGCAGAACGCTGTGCTGCACATGGTACCGATAGTGTAATAATTTAGTGCCTGTTATGTTCAATATCTCTGCTTCAGCAATAGAACTACAGTTCATAAAGTAATGCTTTGTTTGTAATACATGTTTAATCAATATGCAATTAACCATTCGCTTTCGTTACATGTTAATAAACCGTCAGTAGAGATGCCCTGCATGTGTGTACCTATCATTAGACTGCCATTTAAACTGCAAGCTGGAATGCTAATGGCACCAGAGGAAAGTTCAAAATACAATCCAGCTAAAAAAACAAAGAAATCCAAGTTTGAGTGAGTTAGTATGCTTTAATTCTAATGAGGTATTAAGTGGCTCACCAGTTTTAGGACCTGTCTACCCGATTCAATTTGGCTTCGCCCTGTGTGGAATATGCTCTGGGTCTCTTGGTTATGAATGGTATCATTTACTTAAGCCTTGTTGTGGATCGGATCAACCCAGCAATGCTGTACACTGGTGAAGAAAGTGAATTGTGTGAAATATTACTGACTGGGAATTCATACGACACCTTCCAGCAGCTTGTGCAGTCAGGGGCATGTCGTGACAAGGCTATGGTCCAGGCAAGCGGAGGTCCTGGCCGATATTAGCTACAGGTCTTGATAAAGTGGCCAGGCTGTGTGTGTTCTTTAAAATAATCAAAGTCTTCCAACCGACCACAGGAGTTGTCTTTCTGGCAGAGAAGCCGTCTGCAATCCTATTTTAAACACTGGCGGTGGGATTTGGGCACACAAACACGAGCACCGCAAACCTGTAACAATTTGACAGCCCCCTGTTATGTACTGCTTTGTGAAGGCTTTATGCTGTGTGGTTTAGTAAACCGAGGAATTGTAAACCATTCACTGTTCGTGTTTTTTCGGAATCATAATTTTAGAACAGCAGCTGAGTTTTGGCTGATCGTTATGTTGTGATTGATCAAGGCTGTGCTGTGCTGTAGGTTGTGACTGATCAAGGCTGTGCTGTGCTGTAGGTTGTGACTGATCAAGGCTGTGTTGTACTGTAGGTTGTGACTGATCAATGCTGTGTTGTACAGTATGGTAGGGTACATCCTGGTCACTGCAGTGGAAAGGCCCTTCTATGATCTGTTGGCCTCCACCCCTGGTATCCATCTGAAAAAGATGTTTGTCTAAGCGCCATTTATATTATTGATGATTGGGAGGTCTATTTTAATTAACTAATGCCACCTCCTTTAAAGAGTGGCTTTGCATCATCTTCACTTTCAGAATATTTCATATTTTATTTGTTAATATCCTGTTACGTGTCAAGAATTCGCTCGCTTTTCATCCTTTTCCTTTTACTTCTACTACATAATGAAACCATGGGGGGCAGGTCTGGAAAGACTGGTTTTGTGTTATTTTGCTCATGTTTTCTTAATAGTTTATTGTACTTTCAGTGGAGTCTGTTGCATTGCACTTCACAAATACTATTATTATTGCTCAAAAGTCACAATCTTGAAGCCAGGAGTGGCTGGCACCTTTTATGACTTTGACCTCCACAAAATCTGAATGCCACAGAGTAAATGAACTCTGTGTGTGCATATTCTACTGCCAACAAACAGGTAGCTTCATATCCAAAAGAAAGTGCAAACCGGACTCCCAAGATACCTTTTCACAGTCCGAATTTCTTTCCATAAAGTACAGACAGTGTTCCCTTGAGCTGTGTCTGATTTCTGTTGAAACGGAAGTTAGGAGTCTCTCCTTGTTGTAACATTCCCGCGATGGAACAATTAAGCAAAGAAAAAGTTTCCAGGGCGTTGGGACTCTTTTGTTTGTCTTTCTCTGTATACCTTTCCAGTGTCTGCAAACATAATATTCACTTTTTAATGTTCTTGAATAAACTAGCTGGGGAAATAATGGAATTTACCGAAGAATCCCCTGATCACAGTTCCGGCTTGAGACTCTGGTATTCATTGTGTCAGTGAAGCCTGCACACTGACAGTGCTGAGAAGTAGCTGGAACACTATCAGAGATGCTTGCCAAGAGCTAATGGCTGGGAATCGTCTATTCACTCACACCCCAGTGGAAGACAGCTGGCCAGCGATAGGTGAAACTGGGAGCTTTCTGTCTGCCAGTGTAAAATAAAGTGAACTGCATTTGTCCTCCTTGTCATCCTCACTCCGGCTGTGCAAGGGCTAGGTGGAAGTGCAGGTGCTGGCATATATGATATGTCAAGTGCTGATTTTAAGTATGTCTCAATCCTAAAATTCTTGATGATGCAAAACTTTTGGCAGGTACTCTGCTCAGTGTAGTGAGCCTTACAGGGCTTCCTAGAAATTCCTCCAGGAGTGCTTCTTGATATCCTGAGATTATCCCCCCTTTACACACAGCAAAGGAATGCTGCAAACACTCCTCAAAGCAATGATCTGGTGTTGAATAACCATGCAGCAAAACTGGAATAGCATTTGCATGTCAGGACCCATTCACTAGACACGCCTAAGATTCATTCCATTTTGATTAGGCAAGGGGATTATACGTCTTAATGTTTGTTTGTATAGCCTCGCCTTGATTCGTGATGCCGTTTATGATCGACTGCACCCTCTAGACCTAGAATAAGGTAACCACTTACTCATTAGGGTTGCAACCGAGTGAATGTAAAGACGTTTTGCATTGGAACATGTCAATTCAAGCAGCATGAATCCAAGTCGTTTAAGTGGCGTTCTAAAGCTATGACTTTGCAAAACGTCATATTGAAGTTGTGCTGTCCTACGTAAAATAACATTTAGAAAGTGGGACTGGAGGTTTTTAGCTTGTCTTTTTGTTCTGTCGTGGATTGACGCCTCTGTAATTCTCGGCTGTGTGCGGTGCTTCTCAGCTCATGAAGCTGCAGAATAGAAACCGTTCCGTGCTCTCCCAGCTTTCAGAAAGCTTGTCCCGAGTGCAGCCAGACACTGCCAGAGATGTCGGGGTTGGCGGGAGTTCCAAGGACGCTGGTTATCACCTTAGTTACAGTCCTCACGTTTTAAGATGTTTAATAGCTGGTATTTGAAAATGGTCCCTAAATAAGCTGCTCTCCACAGGGAACGTCATTCAATTAGGCAAAACAGTTCCCTAATACGGAAGTAGGGAATGCGGGTGGGTGCAGTCGTTGATTGGGAGTGCCTGGCATGGAATGTGGCAAGTTGTCTCCCAAATGGGCTTTCCCAAGGGCTTTTACAGGCTCAAGCATTTCCTAATTGTCCTAGCTGTTTCTGTGGCGTTGAGATACAGGTTGAGCCAAAATGAACTCGGTGTACTACAGGCTTCTATTGAGTCTCTAAATCAAGAGCTAGCATCTACTAACTTCTGCTTTTATCAATACCAAATTAAAGGAACTCCCTTCAGGACTGGGATCACTAAGAATGTGAAAACACACAGACACACACACACAGTTTGAGTGCATTTACAGTATTAATATCGGCTGTTCAGAATACTGCAGTCCTCCTTTAACTATAGAAATCCCACTGGTGTTTTTCACTGAGTCTGGGTGATTTGTTAACATCGCCAAATGCAATGCAAGTACAGTGGATTGTACAAGTTTAATACAGCACGATAATTAAAGGGTTACCCAGTAGAAAGAATGGCATTCTTTTATTTTCTAAAATCGTGAGAAAATGATTGAGAGTCACAATGATCTCCCGTGCACTGGCGTTCTGAAAGGTGGGTACAAGGGAGATCAGATTTAAGGAGTCAATAAAAGTGTGCAGCAGTGTACGTGGCAAGGCAATGCATGTAGGATCAGAGGGAGCATGCAGTGCTTATCCAGTGATGGAGGATGCAGCTTTTTCTGCTAGCACACCACACTGTAGTGCTAGTGACTGTGGTGAGGTGTAGTCTAGTGTTGTGCAGTCTAGTGCTGTGCAGGCAGGGTATTTGCAGGATGCAGATAGCTGAGACGAGGCTATTGATCTTCTCGTGCTGCAAGCATGACACCAGAGAGGCAGGCAGAGGTTCGCACCACTGCCTGCTTCGGGAACGTCTCCAAGAGGTTCAGCAAGTTATTCCGACGCTTTCCCAAATCCAAATCCTGGTCTGAAGGCCTGAAGCTCATCCGGAGATCGAGCAGCATTGGATCCCTGTCTCTCTCAGGTAGGAGCAGGAATAGAGAGGAGTCTGTGTGTGATTCTCTGCTGCACGTGCAGAAGGCAGGAGAAGGGGTGGGTGTATTTCAAATTAGCCTTGTCTCTGGCGTATTGCAGTTATATTTGACAGCGTTCTCGCTATAAAATCCTGTGCTGTTCTTCTTCAGGTATTCAGCGGGGCTGAGAGGCACGCTGCTCCGGCAATGCTGTTGTTTATGCTGTTCAGGCATGAAAAGGCATTCATTGATTTGTAATCTCTCTTGAAAAGGCTCTCTGAATTGAATGGGTAATTAAACAGTGGCACAGTAAGCCTGGCTGTGTTCTGTTGGTCTCCCTGTTCCTCTATATTCCTCAACGCGGAATGCATCATTTCTGATTCATTGTATTATAGCTGTTGCAATTCCCTGTTGGGTATCATGTGTGGAAGACAAAAGGGGATGCATTTCTATATAGATCTAGTTCATAGTCACCTTGATGAAAACGCTGCACATTGATATGTCAGATATTATGGCTTGCAAACCTAATGTAGAAAATGCTGTATGAAATGTACATAAAACCACTTCTTAAAGACCTTCGCTAAGCGTTGTATTAGGGGATGTTGTGCTATACTGTAAATTCTACCATTTTATGTTTTATGCATGGAAAGACAAGCCACTATCCCATAATAAACTGCCATAAGAACCAGGTTGCAAAATAGTTTTAAAAATGCAATCTAGGTCACTTTGCATCTATTTTGAGAAGGGTAAAAAATGATAAGCAGCTACATCTTAATACACTCCTTCTTGGTTATATTACTGTATGGTGAATGCTTTGTTTGAGTGCAGTCATTTAGACTAAATCATTTTAAACAGTGTCATGACCCAGTTCTTGTTTGCCCTTTTGAAGACTCTGCTGTATCTGTCGTTCCTAGCTAATGGAACCACTCCATAAATCTCACTTCAGAAAGTAAGGCATGCAAGCAGAGTTTTCTTTGGCGATTTCATTTTTTTTAACTACAAGTTTGCTTCAACATGTGATTCTTTTCCAAAACTGCTCATCTGGGACCTACATAGTAAACCAGTTAGATTTATGGATAGTATAGCTGGCTTGCAGTTCACCAAGTTACGCTAGTTTCATTAACAAGGGATGGGGGTGCGGAACATGTGAAAAACTAAATATTCAATATTTTCATTTGCAATAATAATTCATCAAATGATGACATGCTTACTTTTTGTTTTTTATATATATATATATATATATACACACACACACACACACACACGCGCGCGCTACCAATAATAAGTACCATTGGCATACCTCTCATGCCTGCTACTCTGTTGCACGTAAGGGAGAAAATTAATTAAACAATCTATTCACCTGACCACACTTTCCAGTAAGAGACAGAGCATTAATTAGAAGTGGAGGCATTGAATTCCAGTGTGGTGCTAACAGTAGCAGAGCTGACTGTTCGAATTGTTAATTCCTTGAGAGCCTAGTGTCCAAGAAAATATGAACAGGATAGTACTGCAACTCGCAAAAACAAAACAACAAAACAAACCCCTGAATAGCTATGATTAAGTCCCCAATGGTGTCTTTATCAGACAACAACTCTGCAATATTCATTGTACTGTTTAATTGCCACCCTGTTCATGATGGAGTTAACACTCATTGGTACTGTATCTTTCTGCGAATGACTGATTCCTTCAGATACAGCAGATGAGGGGTGCCTGACAGGAGTGAGTGGACACACTGGTGCCTTTTAGATAATTACCTTTTATTAGCTTTGCGTGTAAATGCAAGGTGTGAGAGTCAAACCACGTCCCTCGATTTATTCAGTCAAATTAGGTGGGATCTCTTCTGTGTTCCCATGAAACTGAAGGGTGCTTCTGCAGTATAATATAGCACTACAATTCACTGCCTGCATGGACTAACCAGGGATTATGGAACTGTGAAATCTAGAAGGAGCACTGTACCTATCTATTTCTTTATATGGAATAGCTTTTAAAGGCGGCTGCACACTACTTCAGATCCATTACAAAATCAGTGCATCTCTCCGCTGTGTTAGTTACAGAGTGGGTGTGTGAGATACAATAAGGATTTGTATTGGTGTTCGTTGTGCAGTACATCCAGAAAGAGAACTGGACCCAGTGTGCCCGGGCCTTTAGACTGAGTGTCAAATCTGTTAGGGTTAAATTTACAGTTACTGGAAGAATTGTGGGACTGGGGAGGGGATTAAAAAAAAAAAAAAAAACTCTGAGCCGAGATGCATTGCAGACGATTCCCTGAAGATGAAAGTTAAAATGTGAAGTGGTGGTAGATTCCTTTAAATAACAGATGATGCCGGGAATGACTCTCCCCCTCCCCAGCCTCAATGTATTGATCGAATGGAATCAGTGACACATGAGACAGCTGAGCGCATATCTGCTGAAGGTTGTTCAAGACCAAGGACATTGTGATTTCTCTCATATTGGTTTGTCTGTGTGTCTCAGGCAGTGTGTGAGAGAGGGTGTGTGTCTCTGTGAGAGACGGCGTGTGCACAGTGAAGTTTCAGTTATTTTGTCGAGCTGAACGATGCAAAATGAGGTTGTGTAATTTAAACAAAGGAACTCCTTTATTGATTACACTGTGTAACAATTTTTTTTTTTTTTTTGTTCCTGGGTAGTAAGTGTTATTTCCTAATTGCTTATGCCTCAAAAGTATAGAAAATGGCTATTATTCCCCACAAACTTTGCTTTTGTGACCAGGACAGTGATATTTCAAAATATCACTATTTCCAATGGGAAAACTGGCATATGTGTGTCTTTTCGTTCACATAAAGTCAGAAAAAAACAACATATGAATCCAAATTAACATGTATTTATACTAAAGTAATACAAAAATGACTACAAAAGATTTAGAAGTGAGTAGTTTTTTGAGATTTACGATTATACTGTATTTACTGTATAATTGTAAAGCTCGAAAAACTACTCACTTCTAAATCTTTTGTAGTCATTTTTGTTAAATGTTAATTTGGATTCATATGTTGTTTTTTTCTGACTTTATGTGAACGAAAAGACACACATTTGCCCGTTTTCCCATTGGAAATAGTGATATTTTGAAATATCACTATTATTGTATTTGAATATATAATCAAAGAGTAAGCGATTGCTTGCAACTGCTGCAGCCTGCAGGCGTATAGTCTCGGCGTCAGAACAGTGTGCTTCGCGCGGGACAGTGAGCCTCTGTCGGGCTGTACTGAGCGTGGCTGTGATAACGACCCTTTAAGAGCTCTCTTCAAACTTCGCTGGTGGGATGTAGTGACCATATGGTTCTGTTCACCGGCACAGTTTAGGATTGTTCAATAAGCAAGTCATTCTGATACTTGTAGTCCTGCGTCCCTACTCGCACTACAACAGTGTTGTGTGCAGCAGTGTGATGTATTTGAGGCAGCCCCCATGTGAGTGTGTGGAAAGCACAGGATCAACCCTGCTTAGCTGTACAAGTCATATTGAAAGGTCAACATTTCTGACCACACTGTGAGGTCACAGAACATGCTGGGGAGTTCCACAAGCTCAGGAGAGAAACTTTGTACGTGCAGTCGCTCTACACTAGCCGCCTTCCTGCAAACAACAGGACAGTATTGAAACATTTACTGGGGGCTTGTGCATCTCCTGGAGAGACCGGGATTGTGGTTCAGGCAATTTAAGTGTAAGATAGAGTTCTGTATTGCTTTTAAACTCGGAAGCTTGCCAAGTTCAGCCACCCAACTGTGTGTATATACTGTGCACACTAAGAAACAGCTTTCAGCTATCAGACGTCTTTTCGGGAGCGCTGGAGAAGCGTTCATTGCTTTTGAACAAATAGCCGTACTTGAATGTTTCACAGTCAGCCTTTCTGGAAACAGGAAGTAAGAAAACCTGAGGTCTCTGTGGGAGAGAATGACTTCTCACATTCTTGTTTCCATTTGATTAACCCTGTCTCTTCCGGCCCTCCCTAGTCCACACAGCCTGGACTCTTACTGCCAGGGATTCTCTGCGTGTGCAGGACCCTGGCCAGCCTCGTGTGTAAGAGCCTGTTGATTTTGTCCTGTGCCACCGCTGTACCGTTCTGCCTTCCGTGCCAGGGCACTCTGTAGCTGCGCAAAGAAAACACTGAACGTTCCATGGTGTGCAGTACCCCCACACACCTTCTATAAGTCTGGTGACAGCCTGGTTTGTGACTGCAGGGGGGGGCTTTGTTTGTTTGTCCTTTTTATAAACTGCTGTGACAGGCGGTCAAGTTAGGGGTTGGGGGCAGGGGGGTGTCTATTTAACGTTTTTTTTTTTTTTTTAAATCTATAAAAACAGACTTGTAAAAATCTATAATAAAGGAGCTGCTTTGTAGTCTGGTTGCAGTTCTGAAGCCCATGGTTCAAATCCAGCACTGTTCACAAGTGAAGCGAGTTTCACTTGTGGACAGCATTCTGTATACCATATGCACCTCGCACTATAGCACTGTTGGCACCTGGACCTGTTTTTTAGTTTACAGCATGAAGTGAAAAGGTTGGGGTTGGTAGGGGGTGGGGTGGGGTTGCCCATACCTTTTAATCATCAATGAAATACCTTAAGATAGGCTACATGCATAGTCTTTAATGTCTCTCTGTATGTCATTTAGGAGAATGGCCAGCATTTTTGAGAGCGCGTGTGTTTTTAAAACAAGAAAAATAAAAACACAACAGGGGATCTGTGCTAATTCAAGCAGAGGAGAGGGTTGAATTCCTTTGACGCGACAGGGGTGACAGAGTTCTTGATGTGATTCGTTTTAGATTACTAATTTGAAATCTATGCAGGAAGAATTACCAATACAGCAAGCTTTGAAACTGAGAATTGGATCCGTCGCCCGGCTGTAACAGTAGTATTTGTAGGAATTCATTGTTAAGCGTTTAAGGTTAAAAATGTCTTTATCAAGCTTGTTTCTGTGGTCATTCAGAAAAGTCCCCTGTGTTCCAAGCGGCACGTGAAGTGAAATTTTAGGGGGGGTTTTTCTTAAGAACTAAGCAGTTGTTTTTGTTCTGTTAGATTCAGCTCCCTGGAGATTCCCTTGACTCATACTCGGACATTCTGTAATCTGACAGGCCTTATTTTTACTGTAACTTTCCAGATTGTCATTCCACTCCTTTATGAAGAGGAAATCCCTGACTTTTTGGGAAGCTGCTCCCAACTTCCCAGTCCTTAAGGATTTTTTTACTCCAGAGGGAGAGATCTGGGAAAAAAAGAATTCTGTGTATGTTGCAGTTCTGCATACACTAGCCGTCACTAATGTGGGTTATCTGGAATGTGTAATTAGGCACACTCTTTATGGTACAGTAATATAAATACACATGTGTATAATTGCATGGCGCTTGGGAGGGAAACTTTGACAGATTTAAATACATTAGATGGGGTTTTGTGTTGGTCTTCGTTTTTGTAATGCTAATGAATGTGTTTTGCTAAGTAATGCATTCAGATTGCTTTAGATGCACTTACAGTCCTGGCACAATGTACTTGCACGCTGTGTCCTGTGGAAATGTACTTTTAAAGTGTCAGTTTTTACTTGACGATCACTGATGATTGCGAGTTTGCAAGTCGTGTTTCACATAAAGGAAAGGATGTAATTGTTATGGGGCGAATGACAATTACTTAAATTATTCCCAATTCTATTATATGTGCCTTTAAATGTAATTTATATATATATATATATATATATATATATATATATATATATATATATATATATAAATATCTCTCATTCTGCCTTCACCTGTGAGTTAGCTTGTCTGGAGAATCCTCAGTGTCAGATCTGAACAGCCTGCCTCCTGCTAAGTCAGATACACTACCAGTATTAGTTCAGTTACAGGCGGGGGAAGGCCCAGGGAGCGAACACATATTACATTAATGGGTTTGATTGCTGACAGCGGTTTTGTTACTTGTTGATTATTTCCTGTAATACCTGTTTAGAAACAATTGCTTTGTGTGTGTGTGTGTGTGTGTGTGCTATCACTGTTGAGACAACAGAGGGAATTAGAGGTCATGTCAGCCTAAAGACTTCCTGCTTTCTTCAGTGTGAATAATGTCCTTGATCTTGTTCTGACCCCTGTCTTAATCACAGAATACAGGGATACAGAGCGTTTCCATCTGGCAGCGATCATGGTCATCACTGAGCAGAAAATAGTTTATGCAGTGTCAGTCTGAACCACTGTGCCAGGATGATGGAGCAGTTCTAATAATAATAATAATAATAATAATAATAATAATAATATTTATTGTATTTCACCCAATCCTGTGTTTTGTTTTTTTGTTTCTTTCTTATTTAAAAGTATAACAAGCAAATCTCAATGGCAACATACAGTGATTTATAATAGTGGGGTTTACAAACAACCTCTCTGAGATGCTTTGGGTATCAAATAAACCATGTTGCTCAGTCTCTTCAGAAAACATCTGGAACTGTCCACTGAGGTTCAATCCCTGAGGCTTCTTGTATAACCCAGACATTATAAATATATACTGTACAGACTTGATTTTGTGTCCTAGGTGGTCTAGGAGAAGCAGCTAAAATCTGACCATACTTGCTTCGTGCATCTCAATATGTATCCTTGCAACTGAACCTTGACTGTTCAGTCTTCAGGAGTTGTGCCTGTATCCAGCTGCAACGTTTAATATACAGGATTATCCAGCTATACTGAGATGAATAGAACAAGTAGCAGTTCATCCAGAACCTCACTTAATCTAACCATCTGCAACCAAGCTATAAAATGACCATGGAACCCCAGCACTGGTGCAACAGCGACACACAGTGGTGGTTTTGAGCTTGATCTTTGCTCTGATTCATATTCTGCACTCTATAGAGTAATTTATAAAAATTGGCCACAAGATGGCGCCAGAGTCCCAGCACAGTCCAGATTTTGCTTTGGACAAGTTCTCATTTCCCGAGAGAATAAAGCAATGGATCACTGGTTATCCTCATGCTTGGCAGTCTGAAAAGCTTCGTTCACTTCTGCTGGTTATGTCTTGCTAAATAACTAAAACGATACAATAAATCAGTGATCGTCCCACATCATGACAAATTGAAATGAATAAAAAAAAAAAAAAACGCTGTTGAATGAGTATCTATTTGTTCGTATTGTAACCCTTGTCTCTGTGTTTCTTCTGTCCTGTGTTGCGATCTAGACTGCAGCTACACTTGTCATCAGGAATGCCGGAGCCTCATTCAACTGGACTGCAACCAACAGGAGAAACAACTGGAGGATAAGCCCTCTCCAGGGAGCCCTGTGCTGCAGAGGAGAGCCAAGGTAAGGAGGCTCCGATTCGGTGTGAAACAGGCTTGCGGTTGCTGACTCTGTGACATGTGTCTTGACCGAGGGACCCGCTTAAAGACTCACTATCTGCTGAAAGGACTTACAAAGCAGGACCGCCTGTAAAGACATGAAATAAAAGTGCCCAGGTTAAACCCAGATAGGATTTGCATTGACAGGCTCGAATGTAGAATATTATAGTGTTATGCTGGTGTTGCATTAATATTTAGGCTGGTTTTCAAACATGAGAAGATTGAATGAATGAATGTGCCTCCTGGCTTACCAAAGCATGCTATTGAATACCTGTTTTATTATCCATCTCTCCAGTTACTTCTCATCCCATTAAATCAGACGCAGCAGGGCTTTACACAAACACAGAGGCGGGCTGCTGTCTCACTTGGACTCGTCAGGGCTCGATTTCAGCAAAAAATGAAAGTAGGGCAGCATGCTTTCAGCAACAGCGCTCCTGCCAGCTGAGGGTCTGTTTTAATGAACAAGGGGGTATCCTTAGACAGCAGTAATAGAGCACTGGGCGGTTGCTCTGGGATACAAGAGAACCCGACGCCGGAATGCAGTGAGGTCGTTTGTCCAGTGTTTCTTAAAATTGCATTTTTCCAGCTGTGCATGAAATACCTGACCGAATATCTCTCCTCAATATTTCTTTTATTCAGTTAGCCAGTCTCAGTACAACCAGCGTGAGAAAGCTCCTCACCCTGCGTTTAATCCACAAGCGTTTAAATGTGAGATACAGTAAATTGGTTTGTGCTGTACCAGGGGAATGAAGCCTCGCTCTGAGGCTGGATAAAAGAAGCTGAAAACTCCACTTTCATTAACATTGAGAGCTACTGTAATGGCATGATAACAGAATGCAAATTGTGATGAATTACCATCAAGTGTTACCACAGCAAACCGTCTGTGCTGCAACCATTATTCAGATTATTAAAGGTAATCTGAATGCACCATGCATTCACCCAGAAGAGAGATAATACACCCAGCACCTTGAACAAAGGCACAGCCACGTCCAATCCTTTCCATACTGAACATATTTCAATAAACTCCAATATGCACCCAATGTGATAATGGGTGCAGCTGAAGTACACGTTTTGTCATGGTTAGAAGAGCCAAAGTGAAGTTTCCCGTCACTAAGCTGAATCGCCCCACTTCTCGGTTCTCCGCTCCAGGCCTTAAATGGAGTTTTGCAAGGTTGTGTTTATTAACGCAACACTCTAGATTTTATTTATTGCCCCTCTCTGGACCATAAAGCACTCCCTGATTTGAGGCTCCCAGTTTTAAAGGCGGTCCTCCCCGCATGTGTGTATGTGTGTGTGTATATGTATGTATGTATAATATATTGCATGTGGGTCACAAGCTTGTTTAAAGCACTGCCTTTTCCATCCAGACTTGTAGTCTGAAACATCCTGATAGTATTTGTATCAAATACTAATAGAATTTGTATCAATTATTCATATTTTTGTGGACCTACATTATCTTTTTCTTTTTGGTTTTGCACCTTTTTGGTACAAAGCAGTTTTTCCTTTATATATATATATATATATATATATATATATATATATATATATATATATATATATAACCCCCCTCAAATTCCTGAAGCTGCTGGAATTAAATGAACAGACAATTTCATAAATCCTAAATGGTCTGACAGCACATGGGAAAGGGTTTCCAGGAGACAGAATCCAGCTCACCGTGCAAGTGTATCAAATTTTTTTTTTTTTTTTTTTTTTAAAAGACAAAATTAAAATACATCTACTGTAAAGATTCGACTGGAATGGCTACAACTGCCCTGATGTCTTCTTGATATGAAATTCTTCTCCACCTTGGTGAACCATTGTGTAAAGCATCTGAAGCTTAAATTATGAAGCGAAATACGAGTGTGAAACGTAAAGCATCTTACTCATTCCTTTTAGTTAGCAGTCTTATTGGATTGTTGTGTGCGTGTGTGTGTGTGTGTGTGTGTGTGTGTGTGTGTGCAGTCATAGCTTATTCCTTCTCCTGGAATCCTGTACTTCAATATTTTTAACAGAAGAAGCAGTCTCACAAACCTTTTAATTGACTTTGAAGGATCACATGTTTCGAGACATTTAGAAGTTCAATAGTAAATTTCAGTGTGTGTGTGTGTGTGTGTGTGTGTGTGTGTGTGTGTGTGTGTGTGTGTGTGTGTGTGTGTGTCTGTGTGTGTGTGTGTCTGTGTGTGTGTGTGTGTGTGTGTGGCTCATTCTTCACTCAAAAACACCTTTACTTAACTTTTCTCAAAAGATGCATTTACACTTTCACAGACTGCATGTGAGCAGCAATATCAGCCGGGCTGCAAATGGGTCACAATGTAATTCCCTCTGCATTGAGACACCAGATCTGTTTTGATATGTAAGTGTAGGTAGATCTTTCATACTGTCATCTTTAACTCTAATAATCACACTGGTGTTTCCCTCAGGGAAGATTTCAGCAGAGCTGCAATATCATGTGGTTTCTCAAGAAGCAGGAAAAAAAAAACAGAACAAATAAAAGCACACGCAGGCCTGCGAGCAAGACAACAGCCCGCTACACTGAGCATTTTAATAAATCTTAATATTAGAGCTACTGAACTACGTGGGCATTAAATATGTTTTACATTAAAATGCACTACATACTTATATAGAATATCCTGCAGAGATAAGCGTTGGATATTTAAACGTGTAATTTATTTAAAATGTAGCAACAAAACACAGAAGGGCCCAGGCAAAACCAAGTTCTAGCCTACTGTAGATATAATGGGAAGTGATACAGCTGAGGGCTTTACCAGGTTACATTTAGAGCAGCTTACTTCCACAATCACACACACATTTACAGACAATGCATATTCATGGTGCTAATGCATGCTTATTACTGAGCGAGCGACACTGACTGATAAACTGTAACCAGGAACTGCAATGGCAGTTTTCTGCAGCTGCCACACACAGACGCAGATAATCAAGTGCTTTTATCTCCCTCTTGAAGGCAGGCTGCAATAATCAACAATCAGGAACGATCAGGAACTAACAGAGGCTCAGAAACCACTTCAGTCACAGTGAACCTCCTTCTCTTTCCCTCTGCAGCAGGAGGGTGTTCAGACTGGTTTAGAGAGATTGAACGCTGGGTGCAGATGAGCTCTGTGGAACTCCCAGCACTGCTCCATATCTCTCATTGCTATTGCTACACCTGAGCCTGCAACGTGGTGATTAAAGGTTGCACACCCGGGCACAGGGCACGCCAATGTGCAGACTCCCTGCACACCCGGGCACAGGGCACGCCAATGTGCAGACTCCCTGCATACCTGGGCACAGGGCACGCCAATGTGCAGACTCCCTGCACACCCGGGCACAGGGCACGCCAATGTGCAGACTCCCTGCACACCCGGGCACAGGGCACGCCAATGTGCAGACTCCCTGCATACCTGGGCACAGGGCACGCCAATGTGCGGACTCCCTGCACACCCGGGCACAGGGCACGCCAATGTGCAGACTCTGTATACCCGGGCACAGGGCACACCAAAGTGAAGACTCTGTATACCCAGGTACAGGGCATGCCAATGTGCGGACTCCCTGCACACCCGGGCACAGGGCACGCCAATGTGCGGACTCCCTGCATACCTGGGCACAGGGCACGCCAATGTGCAGACTCTGTATACCCGGGCACAGGGCACACCAAAGTGAAGACTCTGTATACCCAGGTACAGGGCATGCCAATGTGCAGTCTCTCTGCACACCCAGGCACAGGGCACTGCAATCTGCAGGCTCTTTTATTATTTCATGAAATATACATAGCTTTTCAACAGCATAAATTAGAATTGAAAATGTCTCAAGACACCACTTTCTGGTGAGGAACACCTACCGGAAAGGCATGCAAGCGCGATGCTACAGCTCAACAAACCCTCCCCCACAGAAAGAAAATAAAACCAAATAGATAATGAAATTAAATGAAACAGAAAGACCTAGAGTTAAGTTGCCCTTGGAAAGAACGCTTGTGTTTAAACAGGATTTACGTGGGTGGGTAGTTTTTAAATGCATTTTTAAAAATGTGTTTTACTTTGTCCGAGGAACACTACAATAAAGATTTTCTCAGGAGGGCTGACAGAGCCATGTTATTGGCTTATACTGCACCCTCGCAGGCTGAAAAGGCTTAATCAACCCAGCAAGATATCCTTGACTACTGATATTGCTTCCCTCTGAAAACAAAAGGTCACTTAATTATTGAGCAGGCTGCTTTTGGTTATCCGAGTACCGGTGCTGTGAACGATACCCACGCATCACAGCCTGGAATATGTTCAGTGAAGGTGTCTGGTGCCTCTCATTCTTTCTGGTACTGATGCTGTGACCGAGTACAGCAAGGTGTAATGCAGAGCAGTTAAGTGCCGTGCATCGCTACGGTGTCAGGAAAGCTTTGCACTGGTGCTGGGGCACTAATCCTAGATCCCACAACGGCACAGGAATTCTGAAGCTTGGATATTTCGGTGCTGGAACCTGGTGATACTACCCTACAGAGAAACGGACCCGTTTTTTAATGTTTCCTGACAGCACAGTCAATACGTGATTGATCATTGTAATAATAAACACAGACCCAGTGTCTCCAGGTAATTTATCAAGCGCTGACAGTCCAGTCCTCCCCCAGTCTCGACGTGCTGAGTTCAGAGCCAGGGTTTGGGTAGCATCTGTAGTTAGGATTACCATGTTCTTCTGTAGGTTTTGTAATTCATGTTCATAAAACAAAGACCTTTCCTCCTAAAGAGAATGTTTTTTTAACATTAACTTCAATAGCGGAAAGCATTTATCCATTAAAGAAAAAGTTATTTTAGCCACTTTATTTAATTCTGTTTCTTTTGCCTTGTTTTCATTTATAGGACTTTGACTTAATCAAGTTTTGATTCTGTCATCCAATATTTCCTGCTATAGTATCACATTTCTCTTATACTCTTATAAGAGACCGGGTTGCATGTACATCTTTGAGCTTGTTAATCATGCTTGCTGTAATTTCTGGTTTATAAGAAGTACATTTTCAAATACAGATTGGACTCCTACCCATTGAAATTCACCCCCTTAGACTGCAATAGACAGCAATATTAGCTAGATTAGTAAGCCCCTTGTATTTGGATGTGTTCATTCTTGATGTGTTAATGTTGTAATTATGTAGCTGATTATAGCTTAAATCATCTTAATGATTCAAAATGTTTTGACACAAACCAAACTGATTCACGCACCATTGATGAAAGGTGAACTTTTTTGGAGGACAGGGAAAGGGACGCACTTTGTTTTGAGTCATTTTTAAAAGGTGAACATGTCCCCCGCCTTCAGTAGAAACTTTTTAAAAACTCAGACGTGACCTAGTGTGACACTCCCAGAATGAAATACTGTTACCGTCTGAACCGCGCCCCCATCAGAACCTTCAACAAGGGCGAGCTACACTTGGAACTCTGCTGAGAGTGCTGCTTTAGATATCTGAGCACTTCACGCTTTTGTTTTCTGGGGGGGAAGAAACACAATTAGCTACCGATGAAAGCAAAGCACGGTTTGGAAAATAGACTGCTTGTAAAAAGTACGTCTCTACGTGCTTTCTGCCTGCGTCGAATCATGCTGAGGGTGGTTTCCCCGTCACAGATCTGCTCTCCTACATGATTACTGCTAGATGGTTAAAGCACGCTTTTTAAAATACATCAGTTCACTTCGGCAAAGAGCTGCGTGAGAATGAAAGAACTCCTGCAGCTAGAATAGTTCTCAGTCTATAACATGCTCCGTTTTACAGCTAATTACATGCAAGGCAAAACTGCACAAAGCACAGGTGCTAGGTGTGTGTGTGTGTGTGTGTGTGTGTGTGTGTGTGTGTGTGTGTGTGTGTGTGTGTGTGTGTGTGTGTGTGTGTGTGTGTGTGTGTGTGTGTGTGTGTGTGTGTGTGTGTGTGTGTGTGTGTGTGTGTGTGTGTGTGTGCAGTGAGGGCTTAGCACCGTCATTGCTACTTTTTGTTGCAATACAGGAACTGTGAGTAGGTTTATACTTGGTTTAATAAAAGAGCACATGCATTCATCTGCATCGGCCACAAAGACTACAGATTATTAATATTAAATCCAAAAATCAGTTTGTAACTGGGTTTCCTGAGTTTTGTGTTAATATAGGCTGTTAATGGAGCTGGGGGACAAAGCCAGGACTAAATTGCAAAAAGCGTGTACAGATCTGATCAGAAACCTCCTGTAAGAGGAAGTGGCTTTAACTGCTGAAAACAGCTATAAGCAGGAACAGGGAGGGGGGGTGTAAGCTTATAGGCAGATAACAGATGAAACCACAGATGGTTGAGCGAGAGAGAGAGAGAGAGAGAGAGAGAGAGAGAGAGAGGGAGAGGGAGGGAGAGGGAGGAGGAGGAGGAGGAGGAGGAGGACCAAGCCAGTCTTTACTGTAACTGCACAGCTCCTGTATGAGCTGCTATCAGAAGAAGTAGCAATCAAAAACTAACTGAGCCAGCAACGGAAGATGAGGAAGGCAAACACCACTGAGCTCAACGGGTCTGGCTACTGAATACTCTCTCCGTGGAAAAAGTCAGACAAGCAGAAGAGGTGGTCTGTTAACCTTCCTGCTGCACGCCAAGCGGCAGCCTTGATTGTGCTGGAGGTTCATGCGCTGACAGCTGGTGGTACTGCTGTGTGTGTGGGTGCGTGTGCGTGCGTGCAAGGTGCTAATTTAAACCCAGATAGCAATGCTGGAGGGCAGCAGGTGTTGGTAATTTGACTTTTGTACTTGAGGACTCTCATGTCAAGGGTTTTATTTGTCCTTCTTGTGGATTATAAATAAAAGAAGGAGCAAGGAAGCTGTCGCTGCCGGTGTGACCTGCTACCCCCCCCCAACCCTGGCATGGTGGCTCGGGGCAGCCGCTTGGATGGTGTACACTTGTCTGCTTCGGGATTCTTTTTAAATGACGGGGAGTAACAGTATGAGCAGTGGATACTGTAGCCTGGAGGAAGATCTTGAAGACTGCTTCTTCACAGCCAAGACCACTTTCTTTCGAAAAGCACAGAGTAAACTTGGGGTCAAGGTAAAGAAGAAAATCTGGATGTGTGTGTAAATATAGATAGATAGATAGATATGTTTATATGTATACGGGTACAGAGAATTCAAAAACTATTTCTACCGTGCTATCAGGAGACAGTGGAAGCTGAAACGTTGTAGCTAATTATTTAAGTAGTGTGTTTTCAGCTTATCCATTATTTTCTTTGTTCAGTGTCTACATGTATATACTTGGTGTGGCTTCAGTGTTGAAGAGATGAAGTGTCCCCCCTCTTCATACCGCAGTGCAGTTCATTAGTTTATTGCTAACAGGTCCACTTTATCTAATTTGAGTGTCGAAAGATAAAGGGGAAATCCACTGATTAAGACTGGGAGTCTTGTTATTTGTTGAACGCTTATATCTGCTGATCTAGTACAGCTCATGCCTGTTGTGCGTGGCGTGTTAATGCTACTGGCAGGTTTTCTGCTTTATAATGGTTAGAGCCTGGAAGCACTCTGTTAAAAAAAAAAAAACTAAAGGAGAGCTTCAAACTTAATTGCTGTATTGTTTAGACAGTCTGTCATATTTGGAAATACTAATGTTGGTCAGTATGAAAGAAATTCATTTTATATTAGTGCGCTGAGGGTTTAAAAGCAGAATCTTGAGCAACTTGGAATGAAGATGAGGTTTGATGGGACCTCTTCCGTTTTTGAATATGCGTCAGTGTCTGGGTCTCGCAAACAATATTATTCATTCTTCTGCAGCGTCCTTCTCTCAGATCACAATGGATCAGTGTCTGTCAGTCACCATGAGGGCTGCTTTTGTGGCCTGTCAAATCCCTCTCGCATTGACAGGCCACCAAAGCGTGTTTTTGCACTACAGGAAATTCCAGAAAACGTTTTTAAATTCTGTGCAGGAGGAGTGGATGAAGGAGTTTTTGTGTGCATTTTTTTTTTTGTTCTAGATTTTTTTTTTATCATCTGAATAAAGGTCGTTGTGCCTTCTCAGGTGAAAACCTGAACAGGGGAACCCCAGTTTTTTTGACTAATGTCACATCACTCTGATTCTGTGTATCTTTAACAGTAGTGAGCTCTTTAACTCTCCTGCCATGCAGCTGACAGCATGATGCATTCTTTGTTGGTTGATGCCCAATGCATTAACTGATTGGGTACAGCCAGATGATTCAAATGAAGCAGAAGGAGAACATGTTTTTGTATCCGTCACTTGACTTTCTGGCACTCACAGGCTCACTTCTGGCACTTTCAAAATCTGTACCGGCTTGAAACAACAACCAAAGAGCATATAATGAAACAGTCAATACAGAACATGAACAATCTGAAAATGTAAAAATTCCATACACTGAAATGCATTATATTATATATATATCTATATATATATATATATATATATATATATATATATATATATATATATATCGGTTTAATCCAGTCTCTCGCTGGACACGGAGTGTTTGAAATCCGGTTCGCTTTTGTGGGAATGTTTCAGATTCCAGTGTTTCAAAACCCCAAATTCAGGCAGCCTCGGAAAGTGTTTCACTTAACAGTGAAGGGACCCCAAAAAGGCTTTTTTTATTATTAATTTCCCATGATTTTAAGATTTGGAGTCCAAGAGTCATGCGACACAGAAAGGGAGACATTTTGTTAACTTTTCTTTCTGTAGCATTTCCTGCTAACCGCAGAGCAAACCAATTTAGACCTGCTGTGAAGTTTGTGAAGCACTTTATTACAGTTCTGAATGTCAGAGCACGGTCTATTGGTAATACTCTCCCCTGAGATTGCTCTCTCTCTCTCTCTCTCTCGAGACCCTCAGCAGGGGCCAGTATGCTGTGAAGCATTGCTCATACTGCCCAGATGTCTTAGTGGGTGAGAGAGCCATTCAGTCTCCTCATCATTCCAACTCATTTCACACGAGCTACTTCCACCAGATGGAAATGACCTTTGATCACCACAGCCTTGCCTGGTTTGGAACCAGAGACCTAGAGAAGGTGAGGCCCATCTCCAATCCCCCCCAATACATTCCTAGCCTGACAATGGCCTTGTCTTAGACCCTGGTAACCATGAACTGGCACATGGACCAACTCTGGGGTGGGGTGGGGAAGGAGGGAACTCATATGACGCTAGCATGCATTTGCATCTTCCATATGTCCCTCTACAAAGATTAGAAGAGAGTTCACTGTGCATGAAAGGATTGAGCTTAAAACAAATGCAAAAAGATGGTTTAGTTTAGACATACTGTACATGTACTTGTGTGGTTAATACAACCTTCTGCTGTAACACTGCTTGCCTGCAGCAATCCACAGGGCACTCCTGTGGGCTTCTCCTGTGTTATGTGTACACGTATTGAGATTTTTTTTTAGTGATGTTTAGGTGCTGAATCAGGTTTGTGTTGGGGACTGGATAAATAAGAGTGCCCTGAAATTCCCTGGGAAGGTGAAAAATAATTTGTCAGCTGCTCCGCTGTTTTCAGATGCAAGGAGGAAAACTCTGTTTAACACGAGGCTGATGTAGCTTGGGAACTGCGTGGAGACATTTCGGTGTGGTGTACGCATCGCCAGTGTATAGTAAGCAACTTAGACAAGTGTCCCTGTATGTGTGAGTGTGTAAACTGTTTGCTGGTGACATCATGGCAGTCCTTCTGGGCTTCTCTGTACTGTAGTTGTTTCATGAGGCGCACAGATGGGTTGGCCCTTTCGGAGTTTAAAGAGGGGATTTGAACCTCTTGCCGGTTTGCTTTGCCTCTTGAATCTCATTTCCAGCGTGCAGGGCATTCAGTTTCTCTTGTGTTCAAAGGAATCACGCAGAGCAATGAGTTCCACTCTTGTGCTGTGCTGCTGTAGCAAGCCTGTGAGCTGTATTTCATTGGCCATTTACCCATTGCACAGAATTTCTATACATGCTAGAGAAGCTCCAGTTTTGCTTTTAAGATCTACTGTACTGGCACATGATGTGCTACTGAAACTGCAATAGCGGAATGATGCCTTGATAAACATGGCTTTGACAGGGACACTATCATCCTGAACAGCGAGCATCAGACAGGCTCAAGAAAAGCCATTCAGAATTCAAAAATGAAATGAACAGTAACACCAGCGGTAGTGACAAAGTTACGAATGGGGCCAGAGTTTGAACGTTTCTGTGATTTTTAGTGCCTGAAAAAAAAAAAAACACTTATGCAGTATGAGGTTTGCTAGACCTAATAATTACTGAAATGGCTTTCAAGACCTGATTTTAATATGATTTAGTTCCATAGCTCCAATTTTTTAATTATTCTCACCTTTTTTTTACTGTTTTGGACAAAGAGTAAGGATGTATTTTTTCCGCGGTACCTCAGATTTTAACTTTAACAAATAAGGCTGTCTTTCTATATCTCTTTAGAAAGCAAACTGCAACTAAATGACCAAATCAAGGTATTTTACTGCAGAGTATCTGCCCAGGGGCTAGAGTACTAAAACCAGAAAATGTGAATGGTGAATGTTTTAAAATGATTATTATATAAAAAAGAAAATGCTTTATAGAAGGAACATTACTGACTGCAACCCCAAAACGGTTCGCCCTATAGGGACCCAGCGCCAGATATTCCCTGTAGTGTAGACACAGGACCTCATCCCTCCTGTCATTTTTATTCATTAGGTGTTTTTTTTTAATTCCAAAGCACATCAAATTGCTTCCAATTCTGCATATGATCTTTCAGTCACAGAGTGCTCATCATGATAAATTATTTCTCTCATGGTAGTCATAGTGCAGATGTATTGTTACATCACGTAGACAAGGAAGTGACTGGACAAAGTGAGAGGCTGGTTGCTAAGGCAACTAGTTTAACCGCGTTTGGTGGAGGCTGTTGTGTTTGTTTTGCTCACAGGTGGAAAAACATTGGCATATCATATATCCCTGTTTTGATTTAAAACCATGCGAGACACATTCGTCTTTTTTTAAAATCTTGTTTATTGAAGCCACTCCTTCTGGGAAAACAGCACTAGTTGGCCCAGGTCTCAAGTACACACCTGTCTGCCTGTCTCTGAAGGTTTAGATTGAAAGGGGTTAAGCTTTCTTTGTTAGATTTTACATATCAGCTTCATTCACATAACCAAACCAATCAAAACTACCCTCAATTAAGTGTTAGTGTGTTTCACTAATATGTTCTTAACAAAGTCTGTCTGTTACTATGTGCAAGTCTAGCGTAAGAGGAAATGGGGCATTGGTTAAGAGCATCCGTTCTCGGATTTTAGTACCAGAAAGTTCTTGAGACTCGCTGCTTCCTTGTTTAACAAGATTCCCACCCACTCCCCCACCCCCTCTGTAGCGCTGTACTAACCGTGAGATAGAATAAATACACCAGGCACTGAGCCCTGGTCCAGAAGGATGGTCGTTTCCTAAAAAATAATCAGAATCAGAAACGTTTATCCATTAGCAGGCAAATGGCAGGACAGTCTAAAAACTGAATCAAACGTTTTTAAATGAAATCATGAGCCTCTAGCTGTCCCGTTTCATTCTGTGTGCCAGATGGTGTTTTGCACCCGTGTGAATTACATTTCCTGAGTGTAATAGAAAATAAAAATAGCCTGCAGCCAGTGCACAGTGTTTTAAAAATGTTCATCAAACAAAAGGTCATCTAAAGACACCTGCAGCTTGCAAAGTGGAACATTGCAGTCCGTGGATTGGTTCTACACACCGAGACAAAAACAGCAGTGTTTAGAATACCAGTTTGAAGCGCTGTTTCCATTCCATGGCCTCTCTATATACAGAGCACTTCAAGCTGCAGAGACCCGCTTGTAAAGCAAAGCATCGCCTTGATTAGGCTCTAGTGTCCGCCAGCTGAAATCCGCCCCCAGCTTCTCACCCAGAGCATTAGCTGCCATTAATAGCATTCACGGTAATTACTGACATTCAAATGCTGTATGTGTGGTCCTGGTACCAAGTCCCTGCAACATTTTAACGCAAATTGTGGTAGACGTTACTGTATGCATGTAAAGTGTATTAATGTAGTCCTTTCAACGATAAGTGTATTAATAGTTATTAAACTTGGGAGTAAAAATCCTAATACTAACTCTCATTCTACGATGTGTTTTAATGTATGTGTCAAATGTATTTTTGTGGTATCTGAGAGATCGGCAGTTAGTTCCCATGTGCAGAAAAGGAGGAAATAATTGAAAATATAAGAATGTCATGGTGGCACTGAAACTAGCTGTGCCTATTCATTTGTAGGGCTGTCAGAGCTGGTATTTTGTATTTGATTGACAAACTGAAAATTAAGGAAATATTTTAAAAATAAATGCATGCAATATGTGTGTGTGTGTGTGTGTGTGTGTGTGTGTGTGTGTGTGCATATAGTGTAATAACTCTTATTCAGTACAGTCCCTCAAAACCTGACAGTGTTTGAAATGGAACTAAGAAACATTCCAACTGGTTAATTTTACAGTTTTTTTTTTTTTTTTTTCCCCCAGTGAGCATGCCAGCAGTTGCTAGCCCCATGCTGTGCAGTGCTTGTACTGGAAACTGTGACTATGTTATAGATGATTTTAGCTGTGCTGCATTGGGTCCCTAACTGAGTAAGAATTTCCTGTGCTGAAGTCTAGGATGGATACAGTGTGGTGACTAATTAAAGCAAAGATGCCTGTCGGTTTTACTGTAGTTCCAGGACATTTAAAGTGTGTACGACCTTGTCAGGTGTATCTGATGCTGCACAAAGGGTCCGATTTTAAACAAGATCTTTACCCCAAAATGCAGTTTGCATAATTTTTTGTGAAAGGAAAATCAAACCATATGTTACAAAACATATGGAGGACACAGAGCAGACAGTATGCAACCTCTTGGTTTGCTGACAGTTCAGAAAGATTTATATATGCTGCGTTTCTGTTCTGCCCCAGCAAACCCTTCCCAGTGGCTAATGTTTCTCCCTGGTTTGCACTGGCGATTTTGTTCCTGCAAATGTCAGAAGTGCCCAAAAACTTGGTTTGTGTGTAAAATGAGGAAAGCAAAGTATTCCTGATATTGTTACTGCTGACCTTCCCAAGCCGAGGACCTCAAACTTGCATTTTGTAATGAGGGGATATGCTCCCCCACCCCAGAGATTCCAGTGTCCTTTTCCCTTAAACGTGCACAGCCGCCTTCAGTTACAAGAACTTTCCCCAGTGCTGAAACTTCTTGGTTTTGTAAAAGCTTTTGTTCGATACCGTTGTTGTTTCCTAAGGAAAACTGATTTTTTTCTTTTTAAGGATTTGGTTTTTAGAAGCAGTGAGGTGCTGGTAATATGCTTGTACTGTGTGTGGAATCCTTGCAGGGAGTCCAGTTCAGAAGGTCTGGCTTGGCCACACACCCTCTCTCACGCATTATTTAATATGAAGTTCAACGATATACATTTTCAGTTTGAATTTCAAAAGCAGAACATGCAGTGAAAACCTACCCAATACCTGTTCCTTTTTTTTTTTTTTTTTTTTTAAATGGACCCTTAAATACATCCCCCAAATTTGCAGCCTTGTTCAGCTTTCTTTGCGATACTTCTCCATGTATACAATAAGCACAGTCATCATTTCTCTTAGCGTTTTCAGCAAGGCAAACAGTGATGCGCAAATGAGTGCTTCGTATTGATTAGACTTGTACACTGGGAGAACTGTGTCTTCACACTTCTGGAGTTTAATAGAACTTATTTGATCTCAGTGGTAACGCTAGCAGCAGGAACAGTATCTAGTCATTTCTTGGAAGCCTGTAAATCATTTGTTAATCTGTTTGTATCATTCTGCCAGCTAATGCCATATGCTTATCCGGCAGTGTTTTTTAGGGAGGGGTGGTCCTTTGGTGTTACCCTACTCTATCAAAGCATTGCACAGTCACCCAGGAAAAGACAAAGAAAGCTGATTTGCACCTGTGGTAGTGTGTTGTCTCTTCATAGTTGCAGTCCTGCCAGGGGAGAGAAGCGGTGTCCCGCTGCCCAGGATTGAGCAAGTTCAAGGGCGTGATTACCTCTGTTCTTCTCGATCCCCGTTCTCATTGAGGCCACAATTCAATCCGGAAGGATGCAGTTAAACCTGTATTCACTGGAACAGCTGGTTCATTGATAGAGGTTTCCAGAACAGGAATTTGCAGCTAAAGTGAACCGAGAAGTGGTTTCAGCTCAGATTCACAAGTTGATAATAGCTTCTTGTTTTGTTGTTGATAAAAGCCTTTTGTTTCTTTTAAGCACTACTAAATATCCTATCCTTTATTATTCATATTGCTATCCAAATTAGAGATCAGTGTTTAAAAAAAAAAAATTAGAATTGATACATCTGATAAAAAAAGACATCTGGATTTACTGAATATTTGAGTGTGTGCTTGCTGCTGATAAGTATAATCGCTTGGGTGAATGCCAGAGAGCTTCATCAAGCTGAGATTGACTGAAATAAAACGCTTGCCTGCTTAGACAGCTGTGCTCTAGGTCCCACACATCACTGGGTCTGGTTAGCCGCCCCTGGGCGTACTGCGATGGCATAACTGCATGTGCATTTCACTGCCTTCAGCTGGTACAGCAGCAGACAAGGAGATGATTTAAATCCAAACTTGACACAGTTGATGCAAGCGGCTTTTTTTGTGTGTGTGTCCTGAAACATGACCGTTAAGACATGTGAAACAGACACCAAAACCTGTTCAGAGTCAAAAGGTCATCCTTTGTTTTGTGGTCGCGCGTCTCTTTCGTTGTAATGCAAAACAAAATGTTGACTGGTTTGGAAAAGCAAAACAGTGTCTGTGGCAGGAAGAGGGTAGTCTCTTAGGTGCAGCATTATTTTTTTTTAGGCTTTTCTTTCTAAACCGGTTCCACGTTACCGTACTAATTTCTCATTTCAGAAACGCGTTGCGTAAAACTGCTCCTCTACATGAAACTCTGCCTTTTCATAACATCTTGCCAATGCACAGTGTTAAGATTTCACCATGTTACCTGCAGTACACAAGATAAACTGAATGCACGCTATATTACAAGACTGAGATCCCATATAAACATTCACTTTCATGAAGCCTTGGCCCTGTTCATAGTCTTGACACCAATGAGTGCACTCTGAGGGAAACATTCCTACGAGTTGCAGAAACTCCTACTAGGAAATGCTGGAGTGCTTAAATATGCCCTTCATCTTATATCAATGTTTATTCTGCCCAGTCAACTCCATTCTTCAAGTTACAGTATCCTCTTTCCTGGGATCAATGTTACACATTTTCTAGGATTTTGCATTGCCCTCCTTTTTGATACCCTTCTTTCATAGTAGGTCCAAGCTAGAAAGACATTAAGAGCCCCCGAAACTTTTCTTGGTATCTAGTCATGTTATAAATCCACAGAGATGTGGTCATGCACCCAGACTGCCTCGCTGGGCTAGAAGGTATTAGTTCAAGGCCCCTGTGAATTAATAATAGAAAGCAAGCCAAGTCAAACATTTGGGAGATGTGACCCAGCCATCTATTCCGCCACTCTGCCCCTCTGAAACTGGACCTCCGAGCTGTTTTTGGCCCTGGTGCTTGTATCCCCTCGCCTCCTTGAAGCCACTGCAATGCCGGGTTTATTAATGACCACAAGAGTTAGCAGGTGATGCCAGCTCTGTTACCCGCTAAAGAGATCCAGCCGTCAGCTGTTGAAAGGTGATGCGCAGTCTGAAAACCAGATCTGGATCTGTTTCATGTAACCTCTCCTCTTATACAGGACAGTTTAAAAGCTGCTGCTCATGCTCTAACAGAGACGAGTGTATATTTACAACAGTCATATGCACAGCTCTTCAATTGAAGTTGTTTTTTTTTTTTTTCAAAACTTTGTGCAGTGCGATGGCGTCTTTGAACTGGATGTCAAGTTGTTGTTAAAAGATGATTAAAATACAGTTTTAAAACAACCCTTGTACTGTATGTGTGGTCTTTAACACAATGCATAGATCACTCGCACTCACTATAGGTTTGTGTACAGATGATCTTTATCAGATATTTGGTCTCATGAAAACAGAATGTGTAGAGTTCCCTAGAGAAAAGAAAAAAGCCTGTAGATTTTAGGATTTAATTAGTTTATGTTTTCCATTGTTTTACCGTAGATTTCTCTAGGTTGATACACATTAGTTTTAAGGGCTGTGCATAAATAAACAGGCATTTTATAAACCCATGTCAAGCCAAAGCAATTCAGCTTTGTATAAGTTTACTCCTCCGTCATGTTGCAATGCTCGAAGTGTAATTACTTGAAAAAACTTCCTCAAACTATGTCCCAGTTCTGTTGAGAGTGTGTGCTTAGACACTGTATAGTGTGACCTGACTGCTGTGAGATCTCCTCTGATCAGCACTTTCCAGTGACCTGAGCGACTCTGGTTTTGAGGTTTCAACCCAAGAGAGTTCCTCAGAAATGGTTCCAAAGAACAATGCTGAAGTTCCCTCTCCTGTCATCAACATCTTTTAATAGGGTTTTTAATGTAGTCTTTCAGGGCTTGGTTTCTTTTAAAATGACTCCAGGGTTAATCTTAACCTTTTCCCTGCTTTGCTAATGACAGAAAGGGTGTAGCTCTTAATGCTTTAAAATTTCTTCCATGCTGGTCCAGTCCATCTGTTTTCTTCGCTGGAACTGTTTGACAGGAAAGGGGCCCCCTGTCTTGTACACACGTTGCATCGGGGGGCTGTGATACCTGCGCACCAACTTGAGGAGAGATCTGCTCTCACTTGCTGTCCCTTATCGGCAGGTATTCAATAAATCTGTTCATTAAGCTGTCCTTCCCTCACCTTTACAATCCGTAATTAACTTCTGCATTAAGTGTCTTAAAAACCGATTGGAAGCGAATTTTCCTTGCTTCCAGGGTGCTGACATTTTTACTGCTGTACTGAGGCCATAACTTAGGATTTATTTAATGCCTGCCTATAAAAAAACTTCTTAAAGGCAAGTACTAGCATCAGCACACCCCTGGTAATTACTTCACCTTTAACATGAATAAAGAAAGTTCCAAGAAAACATTAACACAAGGCTGTCTGGAAATAAGCAATTAGGGGATAGTTCTAATTGAGCCGTTCCATCAGACAAGCCCAAATCTAATTCTCTCAGCCGTTCATTACATTTTATAGCTGAGGTTATTTAGAAGTTATATAGCTTATTGATCATTGTATCGAGTCTAGAAACGTCGTGATTGTATATTGATGTACTGTTTTCCTTTTTAGGGTTGACTGAAGCGTTGAGGCTGTATTGAACATATCGTAGTGAGTGTGTGCACAGTTTAGCTAAGCTGAAGAAAATTGAAAACATTGACTGGGTTAGTCATTATTTGCAGACATGAGCGATTTTAAAAAACTAATTGAGTTATGCCTTCTGCTTATTTTTTCGTTAACTTATTTGTATTTCTCCCTCATGAGGCGCTTGCTGTTTTGCAATGGGAGCTGGCTGTTACACAATCCTTCTCAATGTATTTCAAGAAAACCGAGTCTGGACCGCTGGCCTCCTTTTTGATTGCATTTGAGTGGAATCCAGCACAACGTTGAATCTGCCAACATTTACACAATTGCATGAGCATACATGTACTGGCTTAAGACTGTCCTAATCAAGGCTCTCAAATTTTCAGATCTGGAAGTCTTTTGCTCTTTTCTGTAGAATAACACTCTGAAAAAATGTGGGAACCTTATGCTTTATGCGGATAAATCAATAATTTATTAATATGAAAAATATAGTTATCTGTTTATTAATCACCTTTCATTAGCATTCAATAATAACTAAATGAAAAGGCTTTACATTATTTTTACAGTAGTTCACCCCATTGAAGATGCTCAGAAGCATGTAGAAACACACCACAGTCTCTTATCCAATAGTCTTACTGTCAAAGCCTTTGTTCCTGGCTGATCAATGTGCTACTGTACAGCAGCACAACATGAAAACACTGGATCTTTTGAACAGCTTGACAGTTAACAAAAGCTGAAAAGCTACTTGCAACCCATTTTGTTTCCTTTTTGTTCGTTTTTGTTCTCTTCCCTTTAAAAATCTATTTGACTTACATAAAAGATCAATTGAAGCGTTGGCACAAGGAGGCTGGCTCTCCTCTCTCTCTCTCTCTCTCTCTCTCTCTCTCTCTCTCTCTCTCTCTCTCTCTCTCTCTCTCTCTCTCTCTCCATTTATTCCAAAAATGTCCCACACCAGCCTAGCCCTGGGGAGCAGAGCTGTACACAGCCAGTGTCAGAGCACTGGCTGAGATGGGAGTTATTCACAGCTACTTCTTAATGTCAGGTGTTGTGTGACATGGCAGCGTGTCGGGAGCGACTTATATACAGCTACTTACCACACTATAAATGAACAAGGCAGTCTCTTCTTGGCATCAGGGTGCCCTCATTGAGTCACTCTCCTCTAGTGTCTGGAGATGGCTGGGAAGAGGACCTTCAGGAGAACATCACTCCATTCCCCCACTGCAGAGTCCCAAGACCTGCTCTCCTGCAACAAAGTTGCATTTCAAGATGATCCCCCTGCATGTTCTGCAGGCTGTATGTCAGGCACCTTGTTTATACTGTGGGGTTTGACTCCCATTGCGTAGCAGTTTGAACAAGTCCAGGTTTCATGACAAGCCTGGGTTTTGTCCAGTAAAGCTCCTAAAACCTGCCAAGACTCCACCAACGCTATGCAGTGGGAGTCTTGTTATATTCCACACTGCTGACTGTAAACATTTAACATTGGATTAAGAACATTTACATTTCTCAATGGAAAAAGAGGGCAGCTGGCACAGGCTGCCTTGTGCTGTCAGCATTTTGAAGGTTTTATCTCATTTTCCATTTCGCTTTGCTCCTTTGCAGTTCATTAGTCTTTACAAGTGATTTCTGCGCCTCGGGTGCAGCACTGTAGCTCTACTCTAGACTCCTGAGCTGAATCTAAAGTATGGCACTGCGCTATCAAGGTCCAAACACAAAGAACAAACAGCTAAACTGGAAAAATTACATTGCTGTTTAACATGCAGATTATAGGGCTTAATGTCCCATTTAAATAACATCAAAATGAGGTCTGTTTTTTTTTTTAAATGTGTTCAAGGGTTTCTATTTGAATTGGACTCTCCTGCTTGAGCAAGTAGAACAGGCATTAGTTGAATTAGTCTCCCTGTATTTACTTCTGTTTCAATCCCTTCTGTTCCACTCAATAAAGGCAGCAGGCACACTATTTTAGTAGTAGAATTTCTTCATTCGGGAGCTTGAAATTAAAGTAACAATTCATATCTGACTCTGCAAGATCTTACTGTGTCTTACTTTTTATAAAAGGAATGTATTTTGCATGTTTTTTGGGGGATAAGCTTATGTGTTCTTGTATAAGAGATAATAAAGTCAAATGTATAACAGAAAAACATGGCTAAGTGAAAAGGTTACTGTACGTGTTGAAACGTTTTTAGAAAGTCCAATTATCGTTGAAAAAACACCAGGGTGATGAGTGACTAAGCGCCACTAATGGCTCAATTCCATTAGCAGGCTTTAAGGTGTCCTTCGCACTAGACCGTGCCATACTGTGGCATCATTAAGTGTGGGTTTTTGTTCAGTTTTCAGGATGTCTGTACCTTCTACTTTTCACACCAAGTTCTCGTTTTCACCAGTGCTGTTTTGTAATGCCTCTGATCGCACTTTCCTGTATTGCACACCTATATTGTGCACAGTGCTGCTGCTGCTGCTGTGAAGCAATGTCCTCAATGTCCTGGGCACAGCTTCCAGGAAACCAGTGCTCATATTGACACACCATTCCCCTTTAAGAGAAACCGATGCATTAAAGGTAAACGATATCATGTTAAAGGAGATGTCATTTTGACCACATTTTCCATGTTTTTTTGCATATTAATCCTGTCAACGGGACTTTAGAAAATAAAAAAAATGACAAAACGAGAGCAGGCCTTTCAACCCATCAATGCTCATTCTGTTAAATGAATCGTAGTTTGCATTACACTGCGTATATGGCCGATTGTATATAGTATTTGATCATTTTATGCATCTAAAAGCAGATTGGCAAAATCATCTGTATTAGTGAGCAGAGGCAATTACTTTGACATGCACTGTAAGCATTCTGCAGTGTTGAGTGATCCTGATAGAGCTCTTTCCAGTTAATAGACCAGCAGACACTATCGGAAATGCACGTGGATTTTACAGCCAGACACTGTGTAGCAGTTCCAGTAGATAACCAGTTAGTTTAGTTTTGTTGTTGTTGTTTCTGTTCAAGGCATCAGTCTGTGTTTTCATGACTGCAGATTATTATTTTTTTTAAGTTTAGTCATTAGCGACCCCATTTTTTTTTTTTACCACCTCAACAAAACAAGGTCAATAAAAAATGATTCCTCACCGGCTGTGTGGAAAGCAGTTAATCGCCCTTACCATGCACTGGGGAATGTACAGCTCTGATTTTTATGTCGACTTCCCTAACAAAAGGTGGTGCACTGGAGAAAATTGCAGTTGGTAATACAAGGAATAAACTGAGGTTTTCAACCTCCAAATCCACATTTTAACAATAAAGAAAGCACTCTATGAGGTTTACAGGTACTTCTCCCACACCAGGTAAACACATTGCACTGCTAATAAGGCAAGGGAGCAAATGCAAGACAGAAGATCCTTTCCCTCCACTGTCATCTGCTTTTGCAAAAACAAAAAAAAAAAAAAAAAAAGCCCAGTCAGCTTGGGTTTAGCAGCAGTTTTATGAAGTTTAAGTTGTCAAGGAGACGGGCTGTCGCACAGAATGTCGGCAAAGCGGATGGCTTAGCTTTGGGGTTTGTTCCCGTGTTCATTTGAACATGAAGACGATGGAAGTTCGTGCAGGCGGTTTACTGTACGACAGCCACCCGCCGGCATATTTAACAGCAGTGGCGTTTTCACATGCTGAAGGTACCAGAGTTCAAAAGTAATGTGTCTGATTAACTCTTGTTATAACATGTATCTCACTCGGAGGATGTGGTCACTTTGTGTTTCAGTTCTGAGGAACAATAACCCAGGAAATACAAAGGCTCTGCTGCAGTACTGTAGTGTTGCATTAAAGAGTCCCTTACTATGTGTATTATATTACAGCGTGCATGTACTCTAATGCTATCTTTGTTTCCGTTAAGGAGATCCTATTGCCTGTTTTCTAACTGGCACAGTTAAAATGTCCTTTTTCTACTTCTAAAAGCTGAATTTCTCAAGAGTGGTTGCACACCCCCTAGTGGTCCTTACTGTAAGTGCAGTCCAGGTGGTGGTCTGTTATACCAGAAGGAAAGAGAAAGCCATGCAGTCTTTCAGGGTTTATATATATAAGCAGTGCTATGAACTCTGCCTCATGTTAATGTTGGCACTGCAAGATGCAGTACAACACAATGCAAGACAGGACAAGTGCCCATATTGAGAGAGAGAGAGAGAGACAATGCCTCTAACATGTTGCTTGTGCTGCTGGTTCATTTTAACACAATAATAATATTGTAAAGGATTTTATCCAAAGTGTTATAGTTAAGATGCAGAGGTTTTTGTTGTTTGTATTATAAAGTCCGCCACAGGATGATTGACATAGAAGGACATCTTTCTACAGTATTACTGTATTGCATTGTGTTGTAATTTATCCACAGTACATTAGAAAATAAGAACAAGACCCGTTTGTGTCGATCACAAAAGAAAAGCCTACACTGTTTTAAACGAGCCACAAACATGCAATGGAAACTGTGCACAGCATTCCTCCCCACTGCTCTGTCTGTCCATGACAGGAGTGCACAGCATTCCTCGTCACTGCTCTGTCTGTCCATGACAGGAGTGCACAGCATTCCTCGTCACTGCTCTGTCTGTCCATGACAGGAGTGCACAGCATTCCTCGTCACTGCTCTGTCTGTCCATGACAGGAGTGCACAGCATTCCTCGTCACTGCTCTGTCTGTCCATGACAGGAGTGCACAGCATTCCTCGTCACTGCTCTGTCTGTCCATGACAGGAGTGCATACCCCGGTGTGGGCGTGATGATGGGGTTTAATAAAGTGCCTTTCTGTGTGCTGTGTTTCAGAATGTCACACAACCACAGCCCCGACAACCACAACAACAGGAAGAAAAACCAAAGGTCCTTTCAGAGGAGGAGATCAAGAGGAAGATAGAGGAGTACAACTCCAAAGTGTCGGACTGCTTTGGAATGAAACTGGTAAGAAAAACAGCACTCACTGCATTAGCAAGCCAGCTTCAGTGCACACTTGTGTATAATAAGTAGGGATGATCACACTTGTGTATAGTGGATAGGGACGATCACACTTGTGTATAGTGAATAGGGACGATCACACTTGTGTATAATGAGTAGGGACTGTAAGTCAAATCTAGGGAAGGATGCCAGGTTCTTCAGATCTGAACTGGATTTTGCTTAGCCTGTATGGAAGCTGTCAACAGAATGAAGTTTATGCAGAGGAAACCCTGCAAAGAGTCTTAATATGTGTGTTTAGGCTGAGGTGCGATACCAGTTCATTCAAACTCATGCAACACAATGTATTTCTACAAGCACTAAAGGAATTATAGATCTTTTTTTTAATATAAATTGATTTAAAGAGCTTTGAATCACAGAAACAAAGTAAAACACATCCTAACACACACACTGATGCGGCATCACCATCAGAGCTTCACAATGCAATAAATAACGAAAATATTCCAAAGGGTAATAGTACTACATGTCTCCTAACTAACTGAATTCTATGTCTGTGGTTCAGAGCGTCTCTGACAGCCCCTGTATTAAAATGCATTTTCCGTTATTAACTTTAGCTTCAGTGCGTTTTGGTTTGAGGTTCCAGTAAAGCAGTGATTTATTCTGACAAGGTGGATTAAAGCAGGGTAGAGCTGTGCTGCTACTGCACAGACTCACACAACCCTTAGATCTCATACATGGCTCCCAATGACTTTGACTGATCCCAGGAGGCAAGTGTTGCATGTGGCTACCTTTTTGTAATACGGACTGTCTAGTGGAGTGTGCCGGAGAGGTTAGGGAACAGAGCAATGCACTCTGCACATACAGAGCCACGGAAACAAAAAAAGAAAAAAAAAAAAAATGCTTCACTTTTTATGTTGAATTTTGGCCACAGAATTTTATTAGTACCTCATAACAACTCTCTGCAATGTACTTGTGGTAGCAGTTTGTCCCAAGCAGTTGGTTGTAACCAGAGCGGCTGTATGATTTCAATGCAAATGCATATTGAATGGATTAAGCTTACTCCTGTTACAGGTATGAAACGGTTCAACATAAAACAGCAAAGGAAGTCCCTGAGAAACTTATCCAGCATGTCCTTGTATATTTGTATGCATTGATTATTATTGTCACTGTGCATCACCGGCCTGGTTGAGCTGCAGATCAGTAAAGGGACTGAACGAGGGTCTGTGTTGTGCTTGGCAGGGTGAGGACGGCATCTACACAGGGTTCATCAAGGTGAACCTGAAGCTGCGGCGGCCGGTGACCGTCCCGGCAGAGGTGCATCACACAGCGGACAACCAGACCCCAGGCTTGGACAAGAGGACCTCCTTCTACCTGCCCCTGGACGCGGTCAAGCAGCTGCACATCAGCAGCACGACGACAGTGAGTGAGGTCATCCAGGGCCTGCTCAAGAAGTTCATGGTCATCGACCACCCCAAGAAATTTGCACTTTACCGGCAGACGCACCGCGATGGCCAAGGTCAGAGTATGACTATCATTATAATTATAATTCAGGTCTTTGTTCCAACCAGGCTTTAAGTGCTGAACCTAAACAGTCAGTTAACTCATTTAGGACCTTATTGGAACAAAGAGCCTTGGCTGGATTGAATCCTGAAAGCCAAAGTTGTGCACCATTGAGTAGGTCATTATTTGATCATAAAAATGTGCTAAGCTACAGTTTACAAGGTGTACTGCATTTTCATTGCAGCTGAACTCACTTTGAAAGCCCTAAATGAATAACAGTAGGCTCACTATTCTAATGCACGGAGGCTACGGGTTCGTAATGCGTGTCTGGCTGTGTCTTTCCTCCAGATCTCTTTCAGAAGCTGCCCGTCTCAGATCACCCGCTGTTGCTGAGGCTGCTGACTGGCCCTGACGCTGACCTGCTGACTTTCGTACTGAAAGAAAACGAGACGTCGGACGTGGAGGTCAGTCCTGAAACAACTGTAAACTCACGCTGAACTAGAAGTGAATATGTGCAGTTTTTTCTTTGCTGTAGTTAATTTGCTGGAATGCTCATCTCTTCTCTTTTCTCTTTCCCCCACGCAGTGGCATGCCTTCTCAGTCCCAGAGCTGCAGAACTTCTTGACGATACTCGAGAAAGAGGAACGGGACAGGATCAAGCAGGTGCAAAAGAAATACGTTTTGTATCGACAAAAAATGGAACAGGCTTTAAAAGAGGCAGGAGATAAGCCTGGATAAGCGAAAACTAGAGACCAAAAAGAAACCAGAATAGACGTTCATTTGAAAACGTTCCACTCAGGACACTTTCGGCCGGTCTTTTTGCGAGGGAAACTGAAGGTAAAAGCCAGAAGAGGTTGGAAGCGTACTTTTAAACGCGCCCACATGCTGGCAGGACTGTGCCAGTTAGGACCACCCTAGGATTATATACTGATGGTCTCTGGATAGACCGTGTACAATGCTGCTGCTGCTGCTGCTGCTGCTACTGCTACAAGTGCTACTTAGCATGAGTTTTATGATTACGCTGGGTTGTGTTTGCATGACTTTCTGCCACTGTTGTGCGATGGGGAGACAGAAGTCTTCTTTTTAAACTAAGAACCATTTTTAAAGGATTTTAATGCTTTGGATATCGATTACAAAAGGCTATCCTAAATGGAGCATGGTATATCTGGTATAGCCAGTAAAATCCCACTATTTCCACTGGCTTCCCCAAATCCCTGAGGCTGAGAATGGAAAAGGCCAGGATGACACAAACTGTTAACAATTATATGGTACTCTACTGTAGGTTTGTGAGTCTGTTTCTCCTCCGATCTTCTGAGGAACTCAAGTTTAAGAAGTAGAATAATGTTAAAAATGTTACAATTGCATGATGTCATGGTTATACATAATATTAAGAGGATGTTGTGGAGTCACAGTAATTCAGATTGGACAAATCCATGTCAGGTTTGCCTTGCTTAGCTGAGTAGATCCTTTTGATCTGTGCTCAAACCAGCTGTGTTTCTTGTGCGAGATTTGGAGCACTGAACGAGATTAAAAGGCATGATAACCAAATGAAGTTCAGATTCCTTAAATGTTGCTCTCTGTCTAGCACAAAATATTGATCGCTCGACACAAGGCTGGGGGGCCGTGCTTCTTTAAGCACTTAAGCCGTTTCTAGGTTTGGCCACGAGTACGAAGTACTGTGAATCACAGGAAGAAAAAAGACAACACCAGAAGCACTGCAGTATTTTACCGCTGCCACATTTAAGCCGTTCGTGATTAAACCAAAACCCAAACTGCATGGGCATTATTAGGTTCTGTAATACCTTCTCTCCCCACCAGAGGGCAGTCTGCAATACAGTATTCAAGAATAACAATGGATATGACCAAGCTGAAGTGACTGTGAATATCAACGAGTTAACTGCCGCACTAATCCAACATACAAACACTGTTCATCCAGAGTCAGTGCCTGTATGTATTTCATGCATACCCCTGGTGCCTAATTAAATATGATAACATTTAAACACTGCACTGTGTTCCATAATATATAAAACAGTACAAGGCTTGTATAGTGTCTGCCGCTGGCAGCCCTGTTTAGTGACTAGCTAAACAGATTCTAATCCACAGCCTTGAGTGGAAACTAGAGTGCTGGGACAAATTACACAGTAAAGGGATCTCTCAGGATAAAAGAAATCCAATACCCCCATCAAGTTACCTTGAATAAATGAGAGAAGCACTTGCCCATACTGTCATGTATAAATATTACGTTCTGAACATGAAGTTACGTGATGACTAACAAGCAGTGTTTGTCCCAGCACTAGTTTTTATTGAATTTCATTTTTTAAGCCCTATGATCGTACAACCAGACCAGGAATTGCCTTTCTACACACTGTCCTGCCTCCCAGTACCACACAGGAAAGGTATTTAATTTTATTTTATTTTTTTGATGCTTCTGTGTATGTTTCAAGTTTGCAAGCTTGGCACGCAAGAGTAACGAAACTGCAGTGTTACGAAGGCTGTGAATCTGCTTTTAATGGAGTAAACATTCTTGTCCTTTCTGTAAACAGCCCTTTGTTTCATGAATACTAGTACATGTTTAGTATTTTATCTTTGAACCTGTTTCAAATGTTCTATTCATTTTCAAATGCAGTATTAAAAGCACATGGATGTACAAAAAATCAGAATGCTGTAAATCATGTTTAAAGTTATTTTCCTAATAGTACAGTACATGCTTGGGTAGATGTTTCGTACCCCCTCCTTTTAAGCTGGGCTGCATTTCTTTCACGGTAAAAAAATGTGCTTATTTCACAGCATTTCATGGTCTAAAAACAGCACTAGATATTTCACAGCATATCATGATTTAAGCATAAGCAGAAAAACAAAATTGTCACATTTGATCTTGATCATTTCTTCTCGAGTTATCAACAAATGTTCTAAAGTTTTTGCATTCCCGAGAAACAGTAACAGTTTTATGTCCACCTTTTAAGACATTTTATTTTTCAGCAGCAATTATCAAACAAAATATAAATACGTGTGAAAATAAGAACAGAGTTGTGAAATGTCCCCTTCTTCTACTGGACAGAGCGAGCTTCCTTCAGCAGATATATTTCTTGTCTTTGATGCAGCTGGTGTATTTTTCTTTTAAGACATTTTAAAGAAATCGTGCAGTTCTATGCAGGGGGTGTGTTCAATCATTTACCGGAAGCAAACTAAACCAGCTGCCAGGTTCCTAAACGCAGTGTAACGGGAAATGCAATCAATCAGGCAAACGTTTGCTGTATTTATTTTTAAGTGCTAAAAAATAAAAAAAGTATATTTACTCTTTCAGAAATGGGAATTTTCACAGGAACTACACGGCAATGGGTAAATTTCACAAATATTGTGAAATTTGTGATAACCTTGAAAAAAATACAGCCTTACTTTTAAGGGTTTACAGCCTTAGTTCTTACTGCAGCCGTGCCTTTTCTGTTTTGTGTTGCTTGGTGTAACTGTACAAATAAAACTCATTACAAGCTGTAAAGAAAAAAACATCAGATGAATGTCCAAATGCAAACCAAATGCTGTTCTGGGACCTTGACAAACATGTGTGTAATTTATTTTATGAGCTTAAAATGTTAATATTCTTGTTTTTCTTTGGTTTTACGGGAAATACTGTAAAAAAAAAAGTAGAGCTGTACAAACCAAGGAAAAAATAATAATAAAGTCCCATATTTTCATTCTCTTTTGTTTTGTATTTATGGTGGGTGGAATGTTCACGAAGAGACTTTGGGAAGAAGATGGATTTTATTTCAGTTTTGGAGTTTCAGTACACTCATTTAATAACCATTTTGTTTACAATGCCCAGATCTCAATGCTGTGTGGCCTGTGAGGATGCAGCATGATGCCCTCACTTCTTTTTCCCAGGCTTCGGTGCCTTATCGAGTCCCAGGATGTGTTTCCGAGGAATTTTGTACTCGTCTGCAAAAGAAGACAAACCGATTCAGTTCAGTAAATGAAACACACAAACTGATACCTCCTTACATCTCCACATTCTGAAACTCTCCATAACGTGTGCTTAATAAAACGTCATAATGGAAAAGGAAAAGCAGTGCTCTATGTGTTAGAAAACTAAAATGCAAGTGGAACGTACAAAATGGGAAAGCACCATTGATAAACACTGAAAATATTTAAACAATGTGCAATACAGGACCCATCAGTACAGGCTGAGCCAGCAAACCCCAGTGCACAAGCACACACACACACACAGGCTCCTCACCTCACCTGGTTAAACCCAGACTCACCTACAAGCAGCCTGCCCACGTGAATGAGCTGGATAAACCAGACTCACCTACAGCAGCCTGCCCACGTGGACGAGCTGGATAAACCAGACTCACCTACAAGCAGCCTGCCCACGTGAACGAGCTGGATAAACCCAGACTCACCTACAAGCAGCCTGCCCACGTGAACGAGCTGGATAAACCCAGACTCACCTACAAGCAGCCTGCCCACGTGAACGAGCTGGATAAACCCAGACTCACCTACAAGCAGCCTGCCCACGTGGACAACCTGGTTCCCTTGGATCTGCACCAGGACCTTGTCCTTTGACCCGGGCAGTGGATTGACAGCACAGCTGGCTTGCACTCTCTGCTGTAGGCTGCTGGCTATGGCGTGAGGCTCCAAGCCATACAGCTCCAGGTTTTTAATTAACGTTACCTGAAAGATTAGAACCGTGAGCATCGACCCCAAACCCAAACTGTGGCTGTTATACTGCTAAATGTTGCACACTTTTTGTACAGTAAAGGGTTGTTTTACACTCCAAACAATCATGCACAGTAAAAAAGATTCTAAAATAGGCTCACAAGGCGTGGCCCTGTTCAGATTTTTATAGCAGTGGCGTGCAAGATCGTTTTCAATTTATGAAGGCAAGGTCAACGCCAAACCTTTATGAATTCATAAAACCTATAGAAATTCAAGGGACATCACCAACCACCCTATAACCCTAGTATATGTTCGCATTAAACAACAAGAAGCCTATTAGTTTTATATTTAGTAGGAGTGTGACTCAGAATAGAGTGGGACAGTCTGGTGAAACAGGCAGAGATGAAAGGGTAGTGGGGGGGGCTAGTTCACAAGATTATCAGTTCAATTAAGGGTCTAGTTAAGTAATTGAGAGCTCAGTTAGGATGAAAACCAGAAGACACAGGAGGTCCCCAGGACCAGAGCTGGGAAGCCCTGCTCTAGGTTGTTTAAAAGTGAAGGGAGTAATGTGACTGGGTAGGGTTCAAAGTGTTTTGAATACAGGGTGTCCCATTAGTCAGGCATCACAGGCAATATCATGTATTTTGCCGATCACAGCCTGCGGACTATCTGCACCACACATCAAACTAACCTGAATTCGTTCGTCTTTGCTTGCAGAGAGAAACAGAGACAACTAACATGAACAGTGGTGTCCGAGTTGGGGGATGCCCTGCAGTACCTTTTTGTTAGCGCCTCTGGATGCAACAGTGATGTCTATGGGTTCAATGTGCCCCTTCCTGATAATGGGCTCCTGGCCTGGGAACAGGAGCTGATGGCAATGCTGCATTCTATCCAGGCACCTGCAGCACACACAAAGGATATTCACCCTTTCAAACAGGGCAGGGGAGTCCTCTTGACAGCTATTGAGGCTTACTTGACATTTTGAAAAATGCTACATGCAACAACAACAAAATGTGCACAAATACAAATAGTCTTTTTTGTATTTATAGCTTTGAGATTTGGAAAGAAAATAAAATAAATAAAAAATCCTATTAAAAGTTAGAAATACTTTACCTGTTGAAAAGATCGTCCCATTTGAGTTTTTCAATTTCCTGATATTCTTGTTTGTCCAGAAGAGAATCACAGAGGATGGGGTTTATTGTCACATAGCTGTGAAGATTGGAAAAAAAAAAAGTGAGATTCGTCTTCATTTTATCACCTTACATACAGACACAGCACTTCAAGAATGAGGACAATCACACTCGGTGAAATGCCTTCACTGTGGTTCACTGCAGCTCATTGCTGGGGTCACAGTTTTGTGTGATTGCTGAATTACTTCTTAAAGCTTTCATCACCCTAAACCCAAGCTGACTTGGGGTAAAAAGTCAGCTAATGTTCAATTTGAAAAAAATAAATCATGCACGTAACTTACTTTTTGTTTATTTCATCAACAAGCTCGTTGTTTTTTACGTAGTTTGTGATGATGGTTCGTACTTCGGCTGCAGTGAGAACGGACCCTTTTCTGTATCAAAAAGCAAAGCCCTTATTTAAATTGTGCATATTTACAACAGCAACAAAACTTGGGGATAATTGCCAACTTAGAGTAAGCTAGCAGGGTCTATGCACTCCTAATATTCATTTACTAGGGTTGAGTCTTCCAACAGGATAACAGCACAGGAAAGCCATGGAACGGAAATCAATCTACCATTGCATAGCAGTTTGATCCATGCCAGCATTCCCCATGCAATGGGCGTCTTTCAATCCCTGCAGCACGTATTGTGGAGTATTGATCATTAGAAGTTGAACACGTACTTCAGCTGTGCATCTTGGAAGAGGGGCAGCAGTCTGGTGGAGACACTGTAGAGAGTGCTAATTTCAGGGGGTTGGTACGGCTTCTCTGCATCCCTACAGCTCTCCTCAGGAGCCTCCTCCAGCACGGACCCTTCAGAGGCGCTGAACGAGCAGATCCTTCGCAAGACAAGAAAACGTTTCCCATGTTAACTACGGGACCCTTCCCAGGGTCGAGAGTTTAAAACTCGGGCCACAAGAATCCAATGACCTCATTCCTTCATTAAAATCCTGAACTTCAAGACAGATTCATCACTGATATGTTGATAGGACTGGCGGACCCAGTTGGATTTGGCATGGGGCACATTCTCCTGGTATAAGCAGGAAGGCTGAACGAATGCTGCAGTTCACTTGGACATCGCTGTGCAGCGAGTCCTCCCAGCAATGCTGCATTTGTGCCCTGGTGGCAACGGCTACTTTCAAGCCTACAATACACCCAAGAGTGGGGTCAGTTCGTGCTTTTTAAAATCAATTTCCAATTCCAATTCGAATCCTTTGCAAAGGAATTGGAATTGATGTTTTTAGAAAAGAAGATGGTTCAACTGCTTTCACTTGAAGCCAATTTAAATCGAGTTCAATTAAAGTAATTTGTTGCCACTGCGAGAAGCTTATTTTAACAGAACACGGCTTAATCGCAATGTTGATCAATGATGCGTTGGAACTGGAATGGGGAATTGATTTTAAAATATAGAGACTCACTCTCTATAGAAACTCACTCTCTGTGTTTCCAGTCCACCTCTACAATGCTCTCCACCCCCTTGCTCAGCTCCTTCACCTGGATCAGCTTCCTCTGCTGCTGCATACACTTGAGAAACTTGGACAGCTGTGGGATGGGGAGATAATGCAAACTCGGCGTTACTGAAATGAACTCACAGGCAGGGTGACTGACAATAACTCGGCCCGTTCCAAAAACTGCCAACATACCTTTTTGTAGCTGGATTTCTTGATGTCAAGCTGCTTTCCACTGGGGCTGTAAAAGAGGATGTCTGACAACTGTTAAAATTAAGTTCTTTCTAATAATCCTATAGATATGTTCGTATGGTTGCTAATTCATTTGAAATTCAGAAATAATTCTATAGGATTTCATAAGAGTAACATCTGAATAATTCATGTTTTGTAGTTCAAAAGCAGATTTTGTTTCAGGCTAATCATCGTGTGAACGAAAGGGTTTGTGTGCAGAATTACAGAAGGTAATTGCAATCAGTGACCACCGCGTGTCACTGTGTAGCTCCCCCCCTGTGTAACACACACAAAGCCCAAGGAGGGGTACATGGAGTTTTACCAGCAGGAGAACATGTGGTTGCGAAGGAAGGTACTGGTCAGCAGGGGGAGGTCCGACTTCTTCACCTTGATTTTCAGAGCGTGGAGGAAACACTGAAGCAGCAGCTCATCCATCTGCTCTGTATTAGAAAGAGGAACGAAGGTTCAAGTTAATCATCTACACTTTCAGAACCCGATTAGTGACCCATTGTGTTTGTTCTCTGTTGGTCGTGTTTGCTTCAGATCATTGGTTACAATGCTTTTTTTTTTTTTTTTTTTTACTATTTCAGCATAAATGTCCTTTTTCAGCAACTTGTAAAAAGTTAATTTCTGGCTTCTGAAATGGCCACTAAGGGTTATGCAACTGTAAATACTCACCTTACAACTGCCTGTTTTATTAAATTACTGTTAAAAGCATAACTGCACATGCAATAACAATGCAATTGTGCAAAGAGTTTGTAGCAGTCAGGTTTCACGCTGGCTGTACTGACCTTGTGGGGTCCTTCCGTCCTCCTCTGCCTCCTCACTGCCCTCTCCTGCTTTCTCCTCAGGCTCTGCACAGTGTGGTGTTGTCTGCTGGTCCTGCAGGGTCTTGGATGCAGTGTCTGTAGAGGGACCGAGGTCCTTCTCCTCCTCCTCTCCCCCCCCTCCGTCACTCTCCTCTGAGTGCTCTTCACTCTCTGCAGGCTCTGGGTCTGACGGGGCGATGGTGGGAGGGCTGGACTTGTCTCCGAATGCCCTGTAAAATAAATCCAGGATGGAAATAAGACTCCCGTTACACAGCAGTACGAGAACAATAGCAAGATGCTGATGCAGAGAGAGATGAACAGTGAACCGCAGCACAGCTTACCACAGCTGGTCCGTGTAGGTGTGGAAAACCGAGAGTCCTTTGCCCTTCATCCCTGCCCCCAGCATCTCTGCAGTGGACATGGTGGCTGTGCCAATGCCTACTGGTGCTCTGCAACAACACAATTTCAGCACAGCGTAAACTCAAGTCTTGCATAACTGAGCGCATGGCAAAGGGAGAAAATACATGCAGTGGTTCCCAGGATGATGATTATGATAAAAGTTTATTTACCTGTTTCTGACTACAGTGATGGCACAAAGACAACCCTGTTTCACCCCAGGGAGGCCAGAGGGGGGCACCACAACACCAGGTAACATGAGATCTGACACAACAAAAAGAGAAAAGTTTAGAAACTGCAGACAAGACCACGTCTCCTATCAAATAGGAGAAATAAAATTCCCTTCAGTGAGCAAGCCATTAGAGAGTACAGAGCAAAGACATTCCAGTAAACCTGAAACATCTTGAAGGAGCAATCTCTAAAAGTAGTCCACTATTAGCTTTTACAAATATAAGTTTAAAAAAATACACATTTACAATAATGCACTTGTCTTTTAAATAGGGAAATGTCCTACAAAATGACAGCAATACATACAGTACCGTGAAAAAGTATTTGCCCCCCTGTCTGATTTTCTGCATTTTTGCTTATTTCTGACACTGAATGTTATGTGATCCAAAATCTAACATTAGATAAAAGGGACACTGAGTGAACAAATTACACAAAACTTTTATACTTTTCATTTATTTATGAAAGTTATGCAACACCTCAATAACAGGTTATGCCATCTTTAGCAGCAATAACTGCAACCAAACGCCTCCTGTAGTTATTGATCAGTCTCTCACAGCGCCGTGGAGGAATTTTGGCCCACTCCTTCATGCAGAACTGCTTCAACTCTGTGACATTTGTGGGTTTTTGAGAAAAAACTGCTCGTTTCAGGTCCTGCCACAACATCTCAATGGGGTTTAGGTCTGGACTTTGACTGGGCCATTCCAAAACTTTTAATTTCTTGTTCTTTAACCATTCTGATGTAGACTTGCTTGTTTGTTTCGGATCATTGTCTTGCTGCATGACCCAGCTGCGCTTCAGCTTCAGCTCACGGACGGATGGCCTGACAGTCTCCTGTAGAATTCTCCGATACAGAGCAGAATTCATGGTTCATTCAATGATGGTAAATCGTCCAGGTCCTGATGAAGCAAAGCATCCCCAAATCATGACACTACCATCACCATGCTTGAACGCTGGTATGAGGTTCTTACTGTGGAATGCAGTGTTTGGTTTTCACCAGACCATGTTTGCCAAAAAAGTTTCATCTTTTGACTCATCTGTCCATAGAACATTGTTCCAGAACTCTTGAGGATCATGCAGGTGCTTTTTGGCAAACTTGAGACAAACATTCATGTTCTTCTTAGTAAGCAGTGGTTTCCGCCTTGCTACTCTGCCATGAATCCCATTTTTTTGCCCAGTGTCTTTCTCGTGGTGGAATCATGAACACTGACCTTAGCTGAGGTGAGAGAGGCCTGCAGATCCCTGGATGTTGTTCTAGGGTTCTTTGTGACTTCCTGGACAATTCTATGCCTTGCTCTTGGAGAGATTTTGGCAGGACGGCCACTCCGGGGAAGATTCACTAGAGTCCCAAACTTTCTCCATTTGGACAATATGGCTCTGACTGGGGTTTGGTTCCCAGAGCCTTAGAAATGGCTTTGTAACCCATTCCAGACTGATAGGCATCAACAACTTTTTTCCAGAGGTCTTCAGGAATTTCTTTTAATCGTGGCATGATATGCCTCTAAAACCTGTGTGCTGACAACTTCACTCTAATGGTAAGGGACAAATTTAGTCAGATTTATATTGGGCAGGGTTGGCCCAAATCAGGCCTGATTGTTAACCAAAGTATTCAAACAGCTGACTAAGTATCCCTTTAATTGGGCTGAGTTAACTAGGGGGGGCAATAACTTTTTCACACCTGAAGATTGCATGTTTGATTACCTTGCACACCAAACAAATGAAAGAAGCACCAAACTTTGATGTCATTTTTTCTCTCAGACTCCCTCTATATACTCCTACAACCCACAAAAAGATCTGACCAAATTCAATGTGAAAAATATGCAAAAATGCAGAAAATCAGACAGCGGACAAATACTTTTTCACGGCACTGTATAAGATGGGGTTGGGGAGTTATTTATTTAAATTGATTTTTTGTAGGATATTTTCCACGGACATGCAAGCGTTTCAGTCTGTGTCACTGCTACACAAGGGCATGACTACAGAACTGATGCTGTTTTCATTTCATTATGGCTGGGAACTTGCTTCCCTCTCAGCATGCTTTCCAGCACCTCAGCATGATGCCAACGAGATCCTGCAGGGTCCAGACACTGCCCAAGATATTTAGTGTCTCAAATAAACCCTGTTTATAGGTCTGCATTGCCTGGAACTGGGCAGCCTCCCCATTCACATGGGAAACAGCAGGTCAACAGCGGGGCAGGCTGAGGCGTCTATCAAACAGCCGGTGACAAACACAGACAGCATTTGATGTGAACATGCTGGAGCACGGCAGGGTCTGGGGAGCTGGTTTGGAAGACATATACAGGCTCGCAGTGGCTAAGTGTCAAGTCACCACTAGTTTCAATTACTTATTTATAAAGTAAAATGAGCAAAGACTCCTGTTTTTTTTTTTTTTTTTTTTTTTTGAAAAAGCAGGCTAAGATTAGAAATTGGAACTAGTCTTTCCCAGTACAGGATACAACAACAGGGCAGCCCTCTGAACATTCAATACACAAACTAGTGAATGAAACCCTGTTACACCACTGGCTATCTATGTGCATGGGACACGCATGAAAACAAACTCTGCTTCTGATAACAACATTGCCAGGAACTGAATGGATAGGATTATGCTCTGCCAGCTTACCCACTGAACTGTGCCACCTGCTATAAGTGAATGCTGTTAAACAGCACCACCTGGAGCATTTGGGACAGTGGCAAGATAGCGACTACAGAATGTAGGGAATTTCGTTTCATTTCCCCACTAGAAATGTGTCAAGGCACACATACCGTATTCACGTTTTTTGCAATTTCTCTTATTTCAAATCATTCTCATCTATTTATCGTACTTACTATGTGCTCTTACTGGACTTGACTCGTACATATAAATATTTTTACTATAAGTTAACTGCTCTCAGTCAAACTTGCTCTTAAATGTAATTATTTGCTGTAGTCTTTATTTTGCTCTTATTTGAATTTCATCTTATTTGCTTCTGATTTTATTGTACTTTATAACTACTCTTATCTGTAATATGATACTTTGCAATGTGATAATTTGTACTGTGACATTTTTGTAACAATTGCAAGTCACCCTGGATAAGGGTGTCTGCTAAGAAATAAATAATAATATAAAAATAATAATAATAATAATAATAATAATAATAATAATAATAATAATAATAATACTGTTTCCTTTTCATTAGGTTCCGGTACAGGCTTTTTTCGCAGCTAATATTCTCTTCACTCATCAACCTGTAAACTTTTTTTCTTAGTCACCACATAAACCACAGTACAGCGATGGATATAAAACTCATTGCATAGCTGTCTGATCTAGCAGTTAATGTGCACAAATCAAAAGCAGGGTTATTTTAACAAAGCTCATTATAAAACATGGAACTTTACTTACCTGCCCCACCAGCAAGCTTCTGTAATACGGCAGGCCATGTTGTGAAAACTGGCAAGAGGTCCGGGAACAGCCACAGGGTATACACTGCCAACCAAAGGAACGGATTTACCCATGCTGCTCATACGCGCGTTCAGGAGCTTCTCATCAACTAAAAGGTAGGCTGGGACTAAGGAATATGTCACAGTGTGTCTCCTACATGCAACTACGGATGTCATTTTACAAATTGAGATTGGAGGATAGGCAGGGGCTGTGAACTGCTCTTTGATGAAATAAAAAAATATATGGATTTGTATTCTTCCAAACTGAAATTGGCCTTACCACTAGAGCACTTCACATCTGTATAAACATGACTGAGTAAGGCAGACATACTCTTGATCTACATGGAATCCCACATATCTGAATATGATGCTCCGAGTTAAATCGGGGCACCCCACACTGTTGACCACAAATCAGAATGATCAGAATGTGTTCAGTTTGCTTAAAAACAAAATGACTATCAATTGTGCCTGTGATGTCAGTCTTAAATGACACCCTAGAGTATGATTCATCTTGACATTGGACAGACAGTTTACAGCTAATGACTATTTATGCTCTGATTATTACATAAATAAGCTATTTCGACTGAATGAACCACTGAGATAAAAAACAAACGAAAAAGCATCTCATTTTCTTTCACCAGACATCTGGATGTCGGACATACAAACAGCTATTAAAAAAAAAAACAAAAAAAAAAAAAAAAAAAAAAAAAGCAGCAGCACACAATGCATTATGCAAAAGCTTGTTAATAAAAAAAAAAACATTTGAATGGACATCAAACATAGCCCGTTATTTATGATTTCATCTCACTGTGATCGGAAACAGCTTCAATCACTTCAAGGAAAGCATTCTGCGCTCTGAGTGAAGAAAGGGATATTGGAGACAGTCTACAAAATGTTGTTTACTAATAAAAGTAATGGCAGCAGGAAATGTCTTTGTTTAACTGCGCAGGCCAGCAACAACAAAGAGGATCTGCTATGCCGTTTGTTCAGGAGGAGTCTAGTATATTCTTCATGTGTTAGAGGAATTGAAGTTCCAATCACTCTTCAGCAAAGTGGAAGGAATCACTAGACTAGCCAGAAGACAATAGCACCTGACAGCAGCTGTGAACACAGTTCAATAAATCTGTAGCTGTGAAAAAGCATTTTGACGAAAATATGGATTGCTGCCACAAATGGGGTGAATAAGCAGCAATATTTGTATCACAACAATCAATAATTAACCAAAATAAAAGCAGGTCAATTTTTTGCTGTTGATTGTACAATTCTGTACTTTCTTAAAAATCCTTCTCCTGGGAAACAGTTTGAGGCATTCAGGTTTTTAGATTACTTCTTATTAAGCTCACTAAAAACCTGGAATGGCTTAAACTACTATGCAATGGGAACTGGCATTTTCGTACATCGGCCCCACCCCACCTGAGTTAAGAGAATTGAGTCGGGCCCACTGTCTTATACATTTTTTTATATATATATATATATATATATATATATATATATATATATATATATATATATATATACACACACACACACACACACCTGATTCAAACTGTGCCTTTTAAACTACATACCACTGCTGCTGCCACAGTGGAGAGTAGGAAGGTGCCAGTGTGGTGGCTATTGATTTGTCCATGGCATCAGATCTTGCTACAGATCAGTGTTCTGCTAACTTTGACCACACAAGACACAAAGTGAGCATGTATGTATGTATGTATGCATGTATGGTACAGTACCTGTTGGGTAAAGCTTTCTTTCCACTTCAAAGAATATTGGATTTTTATGCAGGACGTACAGTGTAACAGAGTCCCCTTTGTGTGTGTAGATTTTCACCACATTAAGATCCTCTTTGTTAGGAATCACCTCAGAGATTTGCTCAGCAGACAGCATAGGGAAGGCAGTGGAGATGTCTGCCTTTAGCTTCCTCCTGTTGGATAAAAGATATTGAAATAAAGCTGGAGTGACATATAACTCACTAGTTACCCCCAGAGCTTGGCACATTCTGTGGAGGGCAGTCTTATCTGATCTTTCTGAAATCCAATTCATTTACAATTCATTCGTTTTGAAATCCCAAACGCAATGTTTCAAGAACCAATCCTCGTTAATCTGCAGACCAGTCAATAAATAATAGGCCAGCAACACTACTTTAAAGACAGCTTTGTTACAGCTTTTGAGCAGATGCGTTCTAATATAGCTCGGCTGAGAACATACTGAGAGTATTACCTAGTCTGATTCTGTTCCTAATCTAACTAATACACGTCAACTGACAGTGTAACTAAGTCTGGGTTGAAGAGAAGTACAAGCTATATAAAGCTTGCTATTTCCAATACTACTTATTTTAAGTAACATGAATACAAAACTGCACAATACAATCTTTAAACTTGATATATAAACACGCCTGGAACTTTACCTGTCAGAACCTTTGATGGCAATGTTGGATTTTACTCGAAACGGTTTTGCAAACATATTTAAAAATATATATATATATATATATATATATATATATATATATATATATATATATATATATATCGTTAATTAATTAAGATCCTTTGAAACCGATTTCTTGACCATTAATGCATAACACTGTATATAAATAAATATTGCCGCAACCGGTTAATTGCAGTAGTGCTGTATTTCACATAAGAGCAGCGGAAGTGCCCGACTTTTGCAACACTAAAAGATGCCCGAGTGTGGAACAAGGCTGCGAGCGATATAGTGTAACAGCCTGAATATTCATACATAATGAATTATAGATGTTTCATTGTTAAATAAATATTGCAATACGTTTCGGTCAAAAGCCCTTCTTCAGATGTATAGAAAGAAAATACTGTGCAGTAAATTTGTTATTTTTCAAAAATCCACATTGTTCAATGTTTGTGAAATGTTTTAGTTGTTAACAGTGGAGGGGGGGGGGCATCATAGTTGGCTATTAACAAATTCCTTTTTATCAATTATAATCCGCAATTATGTTTTGTGATTATGTAATTTTCGCGTATTTTGCTGTTGAAATGCTTCGCGTAATACACCCTCCGCTGCTGTAGGTGTCCTGTCGAAGCGTTAAGTAAACGGCGGTGGAGCCGGCTGTTTTTGAACCGGGGGGGGTTCCTTCTTGTTCCTCACCCTTTGTTGCTTGTGGTCGCCATGTAGGCTCTGCTTTCTCTGTATTTGCAGTAGGGTACGTACCCTGTTTGAGTCAGAATGGCGTCAGTTTCATAGCCTCAGGGTTCATGCCCTTAACTGGTGTGGTTGTGACTGACGCTATGCTGACCGACTAGTGCGACGCATAGCAACCGTCAACCGAAGCGGACCAGATCAGCCGTGTTTATGAGACGCCAGCGGAGCAGGATTAACGCGCATTTACGCAAAACTGACTGCAGCGAGAAGGGATAATACACACCGGTGCATTATTCAAAAAACAATGTCGTGAGGCGACATCGCTATATGAGCTGGTCTCGGTGAAGCCTTTATTTTTTTGTCTCCGGAAGGAGAACTGGGGTTGGGACGAGTCGAGGGAGCTGAACCCCCACCTCCCCGCCCCAGAAAACATTCACATTGAGAGCGGTTTCCATCACTCGTGTGGAACCGATCACCGATTATACACGGCAAAACAACACGGTTTTCATTTTGGAACAGAAGAAAAAAAAAAAAAAACTCTTAGATTTGTTGCTTTTGTTTTCATTTTGGGAGATTTCACGTTTTTCACGCGTGGTTTATTTGTATTGATTATTTATTTATTTATTTATTTTTTGGTTACACGAAAAATATCCAAGCAAACTTTTAAAGCAAGTGAAAAAAAATAAAATTAAAAAAAAAAATGCTTAATCGGCGACAACAAACACGAGAGGAAGCAGACTTAGGGAAAGAGAAAGCGCTTTTCAATTGAGCGCCTCTCGTTTGTATTTGAAGAAAAATTCTTGAGTTCGGTCATGCAATTGAAACTATTTTTGTCTTTACTGACAAAGATGAATGTAGGCTGTGCACACTGCTGTTCAGGAACGATTACATGGGAAATGGGATCGTGTCTACTCTAGCGATGTTATTATGATGAATATCTACATTGAAACAGGTTCGATGTTTACATACCCTACCCTACCCCGACTTGACAACGCGGAATTGTTTTTAATCGTAACTTGTTTGATGGCAGTGTCTTTTATATGAATATTTATATAGTCTTCCCATGAAGTGACAGATCAAATCTAATCGAATGGGACTTTTTTTTCAGTGCGTGCGTGCTGCTTAAGTCCTGTGAAATGGTGAAATCTGCGAGCTGCTTTCTCGATTACCAGCATTTGCATGCTTTGCATGATGGATTTTGTTTTTTACCAAGTGAACAATATTTTTAAAATCACAACATACGCCAAATAGCACTGTCATTTTTTTTATATAATAATAATAATAATAATAATAATAATAATAATAATAATAATAATAATAAATGTGTGCAGCACAGCAAATTTATATATATTTTTTATTTACTTCCACTGAATAAGTACGTGTTCAATCTCCAAAAAAAGTAAATTAGCTAAAATCCTTCGCTAACCGCCATAGATTCTCATCGGATTGCAAACTTGGGAAGTCCATTTTGTTTCGCTTGGGGATCCCTTTCTTTGGATGGTGGCTCCAGTCTCTATCTGGAACCATGATGATACTAAGCAGAAAGCCAGAGGGACCGATTACAGCCGGTAATTTAAGTTTAAATAATTCAAAGTGTTGTTACTGCCCCTACATCATTGCATGCGTTTTGTGTTTTAGTAATTCGCTGTCAGAATTGTTTTCTACTGTATGTAATTGAATTCATTTGAATAATCTCGCCCCCAATCATTTTAGGTGTCAGTTTGTAGTTAAACACCTGCGCTTGACACCGTAAATCCTCCGTAGAAGAGACCCGCCGCCCGCCTTACACGTTTAAGCCGCTTTTGTGATTTATAGCACAAGGCTGTGTAGAACAGAAGAGACAATAATGTGTGTATAACAAGACTTACTGTTCTACAGTATCCTGTTTACACGACAGGACAGGGGCGGCAAGTGTAATTAACGCACGATGATACAAATGCAGGAACGCAAGTACTGAATCCCAGTACAGTATGTAATCTCATTAGTGCTACATGGTAAATTGCTGTGCTGTCATGTTAACTCGGAGCCAGCTGGTCATCTTTTAAATTAGATTTACTCTTCAAGGTTAGTCCTGCCCTTGCCAACAGCTGGTTACTTCGTTTATACTTTAATGTAAACAGCTGGTAATTAGCATCAATCTACCGTGGCATCTGCGCATCTTTCTACCATTGGCATCTCCTAGAGCCGGTTCTGCTAGGTCCGTAGAACTAGTAAGAAACCATTAGAACTTTTATCCATTTCATAATCTTTGAATGTGTTTCTAAATGACCGGTTCTAGCGTCACACTGACAGTACATATCTGGTGTAATTCTAGAAAGCGACTCAAATTCTTTTTGGTGTCCGTTTATTGTGACAATGGACTGCGTTTCGCTTTAAAAAAAAATGTTTAGGATCTGTGTAAAAGGGTTGGGGTTTTTGTAATCATGTCGAAAATGCCAGAGACAAGCCTATGTTTGCCTACAAGATACTGTATTGAATTAGTATAGTGGGCTAACACTAACTTGGCAAACGGTAGTTTTGGGTACATGGTCCAATGCACAGGCTTCTTTTTTTTATCACTAATGAGGTTTATTTTCCCCTGGCCTTAATTAACACACTGGTGTGGCAGGACTACACCCCTGTAAAGTTGAAAACCGTGGACAAGATAGGTGCCTGTGCTCTGTGTCACAGACTGTCATTGTGTCATCAGTGCTATACATCACAGTGTAACAATTAGAATCAGCACAGTTAAAAGATACCTCTCACATGTTTTATCTGGGTAATAAAGCACACCACTTAACAATAATCTGTTGTACAGTATAATCACACATAGATATATATATATATTTGAAAACATTTTAATAAGGTAATTTAGTCATTGGTTTCAAGGTGCAGATTATGAAGAAACCTTTACATTGTTTTGGTCGATTTTACTGCCAGCTAACTATTTTTCACCTGATCAAACATAGACAGAATGGACACCAGGTGGCTTTTTGCAGAAGGATATTGCTTTTTCCATTGATCTGAATTCGGATGGTTGCATGCCGTTACCAAAAGCTCAGAAAGTCTTTGTCACAGTGTTATAGATTGATAATTTATTCTCTCCCTCTCTCTCTACAGCCAGACATGGGGACGGTTTGTACGACTCGTACATGCGAACAGACCAGGCTGGTAACCACGGCACTGACGCCAACGGCCACAGCCCCGCTGCTCTGCCACCCCTTCCCAAACACACAGTAAGTACCCGGCTGCACCAAGCTGTTTTTACGTCACTTTATTCACAGTTGCAGTCTGCAAAGGAGAATGTTTTAGAATTGAAGAAGCCTTTAGTATTTAATTTCGAAATTCAGTCACAGCCCAGCGAGCCAGACAAATACACATAGAAGTTTAAAGTGACCTGGCACCTCTGGGTCACTCGCAGTGAGCCAGTAACTGTCATTGCTGTGCCACTTCTGACCGCCTGTGTAGAATATTGCGGTTACAATCCAGCCTCAAAAAAGCCAATATTTTCATACGCAACACAACTATGCGTCACTGGCAAGATTTTTATTCAAAAATACAGGCATCGCAGGGTGAAAATCTTTCCTAACCACCACTCTGATTCTGTCTTGTTGTTGTTTACCATTCACCACAGCAACATCTTTAACAGGGTACTTGCTAAACTAGTGTGGTCACGTCTCCGTGTCACATTGTCATGGTGAACCTCACTGCTGGCTCTCGGTGCTGTTTTTATAAAGTGACATTGTCTTGGGCAGCATACTGGCACAGAACACCAGATGGAGGGTGACACAAATCTCACTCTGGTGGCTGAAGAAAATTAAGGCAGTCAGCGTTTTTATCGAGAACACAACAAAACAGAAAAGGGAACCCATATGAGAGAGTCATTTCTCTGCTTCTCTTCAGTCTAGACAGTCTACTCTTCAGTCTACTGAAATGTATCCCGTCCTTCCTGCTCCTGATTTCTTTGTGTCTTTTATTTTGTCTTGGCATGCTGATGCTGCATTCTCTTAGTACTGGAGAGTTATTAACCAGGTGGGATGTGCACCTCACAATAAAAAAAGCTTTCCAATTGAAATTGCCTCATTTGACACATGAGACAATAATGCCGTATCTGAAACATGTGCATGCTTTTTTTTTTTAAATGCAATTAGTTGTAAAACGGGGCTGCCCTGTGTGCATCATGTTTAATGGAATGTTATACAATGTGCTTGTATTAAATAAGTTTGCTTCGACAAACAGCTCGTACCCCTTTCTCAAGTTTTGTTTGCATGACAGACAGGTTTTGTTTCCATGTTAATACTGTACCTCATGCATATTTAGTCTTTCCCATGTGCTCGGTGCTCTGACCACTCAACAGGCTGTTGATGCCTGAAAGCAGACAGCTGGTTTATCTGGCTAATCTCAGAGGTATTCCGATACTTATAGTCATCTATTACTCTGCATATTCAATTCTATTTACAGCTCGCTGCACTGCCCAGCTGCTATTTCAGTCACTAGGAGGGTTGGGCTCGGCACATACTTCGTATGGGTTTTCTTTGTTTGTTTGTTTGTTTGTTTGTTTTTTAACTTTTGGTCCTTGGTGTGTCAAAAGGGTACGCATGTGGTTCTGGGGAAACTTTTAGATAATGTTGCAAGGGATTTATTTCTGAACCCCAGTGCTGCTGTAAAGAGGGCTGTAAAAACCAAGCAGATCAGTGTTTTTGCAGATGGTGGTGATCCTGCTCAGGAAAACTGCTGGTTGCTGCAAAGGAGCTAAACATTCAAAGTGATCCACAGTGCAGTGAATATAAGAGCAGTTAAGATCAAGTTATAGGCTGTGAAATTGGCAGAAGATAATGTTTATTGGAGTTTAAACAGGCGTGACTGTGTTTTATCTCTGACTGTAACTGGGAAAATAATCCGTTCTATGATGTGGTCTTTAGGAATCTAGTTTGAGATAATGCTGCACCTTGGTCAAAAATAAATGGATAGTGGGGTATCAGTAAAAGCAAGCTCTAAGAATGAGTGGTGAAGAGATCTCAATACTGTGCTAGAATTCATTGTGTTTTGTTCGCTCACCTGGCTTGGCTGGCTTTTTTTTTCATCTTAAGTTTTCTTTGCACATCACAGATCTTGGTTGACATTTTACCGTTGACCCATTTGGCAGCGACATTTTGACAGGTGCTATATTTGACCTGTGAGGTGATGGTATTCCCCAGAGGAAGAACCACCCTGTACATGTAATCTGTCATTGTGGCAGTCTGGCTGTGGGTTGTTGCATGCAGTTTTTGGAAACAAGACACAAGGAAGGTATTTACCTGGGGATGTTTACACACGTTAGCAAACCCCAAGTGCGAAACTGCAGTTGTGAGTCAAATGTCAGCAGAACCCCGAGGACTGAATTTGTCCTTTGTCTGACACCTGAGGCACACATTGTTTTTTATGTAGTACCTGGATCGTGTTGCCCTTTCAGTACAAACAGTGTATTCCCAACAGCAGACGGGGAACTTCTGTTTAAGATCTTATGCATTGAAGATCAAATTCATGGATTAAGTTTAGGATTCCAAATTTAGGTTGGGCTTTGCCAAAAGACAATTTTGTACCCAATATCTTTTGAAACCAAGCCTAAACAAATTGTAATTTGTTGCACAGCAGTGATTCTCAAGGCTAAGCTGAAAACCATCTGCGGCTGACGCAGTTTAGACATGATCAACGGCATAATGCTTTGTGTTTGTTCTATAAAAGAGTATTGGAAACAAGAAGAGGATTGAACATTTGTAATTGCTTTTAAGTGATGTCGTAAGGGATTGACTTTCCAATGTTTTTTAATGTGTAACATTTTGTGCCGCAAGCATGAATGACTGATTCTTATTTTTTAATCATTTGCAGGGCGGGAGTGTCCACAAGACCTCACCAAAGGATCAACATCAAGTTGGGGGTCGAGACCATATGAAGATTAGACACTTGCATGAGGACACTTCCAATAGAAAGCCAAACGGTGCCCTGCAGCACAATGGCATTCACAGCACTGCAAAAGCACAACCTGTGACGGCCAAAGAACGAAATTTGGACAGCAGCGGCTCTGCCAAGTCCGGGGACAGCTTGGGTAAAACTACCAGGCCTGGCCTATTGACTCCCGAACAAGCCTTGAAGCAGCACAAGCAGCAGCTCACTGCCTTGGAGCAGCAGGAGATCCACAGCTATCCTGAGATCTACTTTGTGGGACCAAATGCCAAAAAGAGGCAAGCCGTAGTGGGTGGCGCCAACAACAATGGTTACGATGACGACCAGGGGGGCTACATCCACGTGCCTCACGATCACCTGGCATACCGCTACGAGGTCCTCAAAGTCATCGGCAAGGGGAGCTTCGGGCAGGTGGCGAAGGTTTACGACCACAAGCTCCACCAGCACCTGGCCCTGAAGATGGTGAGGAACGAGAAGCGCTTTCACCGGCAGGCGGCCGAGGAGATCCGGATCTTGGAGCACCTGAAGAAGCAGGATAAGACGGGCAGCATGAATGTCATTCACATGTTCGAGAGCTTCACCTTCCGCAACCACATCTGTATGACGTTCGAGCTCCTCAGCATGAACCTCTACGAGCTGATCAAGAGGAACAAGTTCCAGGGCTTCAGCCTGCAGCTGGTGCGCAAGTTCGCCCACTCCATCCTGCAGTGCCTGGAGGCCCTCCAACGGAACAAGATCATCCACTGCGACCTAAAGCCCGAGAACATCCTCCTCAAGCAGCAGGGCCGCAGCGGCATCAAGGTCATCGATTTCGGCTCCAGCTGCTTCGAGCACCAGCGCGTCTACACGTACATCCAGTCCCGCTTCTACCGGGCGCCGGAGGTCATCCTCGGCTCCCGATATGGGATGCCCATAGACATGTGGAGCTTTGGCTGCATTCTGGCCGAACTGTTGACTGGCTATCCTCTGTTCCCCGGTGAGGATGAAGGGGATCAGTTGGCTTGCATGATGGAAGTTCTCTTCATGCCCCCACAGAAGCTGATGGAGCAGTCCAAGAGGGCTAAGAACTTTATCAACTCCAAGGGGCACCCGCGCTACTGCACTGCCAGCACCCTGGCTAACGGAACTGTGGTGCTCAACGGCAGCCGGTCGCGGAGAGGTAAAATGCGAGGAGCGCCGGGCAGCAAGGACTGGGTGACGGCCTTAAAGGGCTGCGATGACCCCACCTTCATCGATTTCTTAAAAAAGTGTTTGGACTGGGACCCTGCCACACGCATGACCCCGAACCAAGCGCTGAGACACCCTTGGCTTTACAAGCGTTTACCCAAACCTGTCGCTGCGGACAAAACGCCTGTCTCTAAACGGATTACAGAACATAGCACCTGCTTCCCAGGGATTATTTCCAAGCTGCCTTCCACAATCGGAGCAGGCAGTAAACTGAGGACCAATCTGATAGGGGATTCGAATGGAAGCATACCCTTACGCACTGTGCTACCCAAACTCGTAACATAGGACTTTACAATTACAATTATGTATGGACTGGTTTTTATTGTTGTGTGTGGTTTTTTTTACACTTATGAATTTGAGCCAATTCACTTTACATAATACAGTAGCAATGAAATTATTTTTTTTATCTATACCACCTTTGGTCAGCTGTTTTTTTTTTTAAGGATTTTAATAAGTTTTAAATACAGTTTAATCAACACTTTGGTCAGTGTAGTTTACAAGTCCCATTCTTTTTTCAACACTAACCTTCAGAAAGTATGGCTAGGATCACACACACGCACCCACATATCCATGTCACTGTAGCAGTAACAAAAGGGCTATAATCATTTACAAATCATTTTAAGGGCTACAATAGACCTTACTACTTCAGTGTGAAATAGCACTAAATTAAACTGTCAGCCTGAAGAGCTTTGTTTTAAGTAATTGCAGTTTTAATATATATAAAATACCATTGCGTTACAATGTGAAGTTTTATTATAAGATACCAAGAACCACGACCTCATATCCACGTCAGTCTTCCGAGAGAATTCAACCAGTGTGCTGCACGCTGCACAGAAGACTTTGTGTTCTGCATACTGCTGCAGTACGAGGATGGAAATACGACTCCTGTTGCGTAGCAGTTTGAACCATACCTGGTTTCGCAGTGAGTTTAATAAGACAGACATGAGCTTATTACCCATAAACTGTGGCTAATCAAGCTGGTGTTAAAGCCTGGAATGGATGAAACTGCTGTGCAATATGAACCTTGGATTTTGTGTGTTATCCGTGTTGCAGATTCCGGTTTCACTGTATGATTCAGTGTATTGTTTGCCTGATTATTTTAGACTTGGAAAGCTGCCTCTTTCCACACAGTCATTAGTTAAATACACATTTCCCCATCACATTGATACAAAACTTGCATGGCATTATTGGGGACAGTACTAATCGTTATAAAAATAAATGTCACAAAACTATTCGTGGCATTTTGTGGCGATTAACAAACAAAAGTGCAGGAAAGCTGATCTGAAGGAGCCAGTCTTTCGGTGCTGGTATTGCAATGTTAGTTGTCTGTTTTTATTTTAAAGCATTGCTTTTTTTAGTCAAATTCTGGCTTGTTCATTTCACCAGCCTGATCCTCTTTGAAGAAGGTTTAGGGTTAGAGAGTTCAGTTGGTTGTTTTTTTTTTTTTTTTTTTTTTTTGCCAGATTTACAAGATGGGAATCTGTCTGGTGTTCAGATTTTAGTCTTAGATTAAACAATAAAGAATGCGATCTGTTTTGAAAACTAGTTTTTAAAAAATGTGGTTTAGCAAGGCTTAATTTGAATAAATACACACGCAAAGAAAGAGACAATCGGGTTCTGTTTCTCATATGAAAATAAAAAATAACACCAAACGTAGCATTGCAAGTGAAACAACTTCACTTTTTTGCCGTTAAAGAATCCTAATTAAGAAACTATTGTAATTTTTTTTTTTTTAAAGAGAAATTAGAGGTGTTTTGAGTATAACCCTAAATAACAATAATGTGAATGATTTTCCTACTTTTCTATTTCCTTTATCACTGGCTGACACTAGGAAGGGTTTTTTCAATGAGTTTTGTCAATACCTTTGCACAGTATTTCATTATTGTTCTTTTAAGTAGTTGTGATCATTGGTTCACTCTGGTTCAAATAAGATTAGTGTTGGATTATTCCATTTTCAATATTCAGTATTTACTGAAACCTCTCAATCTTGATCACATGTATTCCCTTTAGAATATATTTGTTTACTGCTTGCTGTAACTAATGTGTAGCAACTCTTGTGTTATTTCTATTCACAGAAGAATAAGCCAGGTTGACTTGCCAAATTTCAGCAAAATATTAATTGATATGAAGGGGATATTGCCTATTTTCACTTTGCATAGCATAAAAGTTTTTCAGAACTTTAATTCATTAAGATAACACGAGCCAATAAAAAAAAAACTTGGTGGCACACATCTACTCCAGGTAGTGAGTGACACATTTCATATAGTTTACAGATCACCGAACAGTGAAAAATACGTTTCCATTTCTTCTGTCATAGTGAATCTCTTAATAGGGGGTTATAACACTAGTGTGGTGAATTGCTGTAAAAATTGTCGCTCCTCTGCTAATAAGTCTAATTTTGTATTTTCGAGTCTCTTCCTAGCTAAGGTTATGGGCGGTTCAGATCATGACGGTCATTCATACCAATAAACAGATTTCTGCAGGATGTCAAGGTCCATTTCCCAGGTTCAGTGAGTGTCTTTAGCAGGCTGAGTACATGTTTCAGAAAACCATTTCAGTTTGAGCGTGGAGTCATAGCTCTGCACAGCTCAGTATACTGGATGCAGGTGCACTGTGAGCTCTGGTTCTGTGCCTTCAATTATCAACTTGTGTTGTATTGCAGCGTTGACTGTGTTTCTTTCGACTTTCAGGGTTTATGATTTTTGTATTTTATAGACCTTTTTAGAATTGTTACAAAAATAGTTTTAAGAAATGATGTACATACTGTAATTTTGAATTTGCAATGTTTTAGAAGTGTGACTAATTCTAATAGCACGTGTATTGTGTGTGTGTGTGTGTTTAAGGAGTATGAGCAGGTATTGTAACTCTTGAAGGCGGAATGCTTGTCAAGGCTGTTAAGTAACCAAACAAGCTTGTATTTGTTTATTCCTTTTTTTAGTAAAATAAATAACTATAATACATGCATAAGGGTGTGGTATATTTACTTTGGGATTTTTCTTTTGCTCTTCCTATTGTGATGTTGTTTTTCCAGCAGGATTTAGACTACAATATAACAAATGAAACTGCTCCATTATATGCTTTTACTGTGGTCTTCTGCTAGGCTGCCAAGTTATATATTGAGCAGTGTGACACAGTTACAGTAGTGGGCTTTGCTGGCTGATTTTAAAGCACAAACTGCATTTCTCTTTTTTTGCAATCTATTCTGAAAACACACACTCCCTTGCTTCAGCGGTTTTAATGGTTAACATTTACAGTGGAAGAACTCCTTATCCGTTATGCTTGTGACAAGCTCACGTTTTAGTGCCTTTCGTATGCTCATCAGTGTTCAAGTAGTCCATTTGAGGTAGAAACACATTTTTAAACTGCTCTCTTTTGCTGTTTCAACAAAGCCTGCTCGTTCAGACGATGCATTCGGTTTGATTTGTCTCCACCGGCTGTTAAAGGGACACTTCAGTCTTCTATTGTTTACCACGACCATCCTAAAAGGGTTTCTATTCATAGATATACCAGCGAGAGTCGCCTTGCACTTATAGGGATTAAAGAGGGCTGAGTCAGTCACTTTAAGATTTAAACACTGGCCAGCACAAGGGTTTTGCAGACAGGGAAAGTGGAGAGACTGAAGCACTGTTTCCATAGGCACCCACCACAATCAAACTGGTGCTTTGCATTGATGTCCTGAAGGGAGTTAGAATTCCATTTTAGGATGCACTTGAGGTTAACGTTACAAATGAGAGTACAAGAACATTAGCATACTGTAACAATCCCACTTTATCGGGTACATCAGTTAGAACTGTCTGTAACCATGCATTGGCTAATAATAGTCTGTGAAACGTGACGTCAGCTTTCCATACAGAAATAGCTGGCAGAGGAGAGACACAGGTATGAGTGTTTATAACTGGTTTATAAACAAGCTGTTAGAGGTCGGGAGCCTTTTATGGAGACTGAGCTGCGGTTTGTTACCTCAGTAATGCAATTTGGAGGGGGTTGAGTCACTGGGGGAACTCCAGGGTGCTGTTTAATACAGCAACAGAGCTTGAGACCTTATTCAGGCTGCATATAGTGCTCAGTCTTTAACTTGAATCCATTCTCACAGCAGCACCACTATACAGTCGTAGTCCCTCGGACGATCCCAGCAGTCAGAATGCCTGGCTTGTTTTACCTGTTGTTATTATTAATGTAATTATTATTAGTTTATTTGGCAGATGCCTTTTGAGTTGTACTGTGACTCACGCGTCTCTATTCAAGTGGTTTCTTCCCTGGAGTTATGACAAGTTACTACGTAAGTGGACCTCAGACTCTGGTTGAAACTAGTTTTGCCCAATAGCAATTTTATTTCCTTTCAAAGAAGTGGTTGATTATTACCCATTAGCGCAACAGCTAACCGTGGTAAAGTTTCTTGTGTAATCCTAAAAAAGGAACATGTAAAAAAGGGCTCAAGGGATTAATTGAATCTTATTAGCAAGACAGCAAAGGGTTGTTGTGCATTTAATATGCGGTGTATGATGGTGTATTCAGTGGTAAAGACTTTGCTGCTGTTTGCCTGCAGAATGGATACTGGGCAGCTTGTATTTAAATCTCTGGGCACATGGAGGAGTGTAGGATTCCCTGCCCCCTGTGACTGTGTGTAATGTCTTCATTAGTGTGGTTGTGAGGCTGGCCAGTTTGCTTAGGGAGTGATTCAAGCCAAGATCCATAGGAGTACATTGAATTGCTTGGTGCAACAAAAGTGAGAAAGTTGCGTTATGTCCCAGGTGGAGTGTGGACGTGCACCGCCGACTTGCGGTTCCCAAGCGATCGTCCTTCGAAACCGTTGTACTGAGGATCCGTGGGTTTTTCTTCATAGCTTGTCTCACACATAGGGCTGTATCACTCACCACTGCCTGTTTCTCAAAGCTAAGCAAGGCGAGGTCTTTGTTAATGTGTATAATACACCGCCATTGAACCTGTGAGAAGTATCTTTTGCAGTAAAGATGATTCATGAATGTCTGGTTAATTACTTCTGTTGTGTAGGCATTGAGGTGTGGAGCAGTAACACTGTTGTGACTTATCACATACTTGCTTTGCTCTTCCTGGATGTTTATTTCCATTTAATTTCATACTGGGGCAACCCCGAGTTTGTTTACTGATCAGGAAATGCCTTGGGCTCTAGGTCAAATGCATCAATTACAAACATCTTTTCTGCTAGACTCATCGAAATTTCCTGTATTTATACTCTAGAGTTTCCCCATGTTAGCAAACTCAATCTGTGATGATTGGAAACCCAGAATCAGAAAATCCAGACAAACCTTTCAATAATGTTTCATTCTAAAACACACCTTAATCAGATATCATACAACAAAACACCTGACCCTGATATCAAACCACAAAACAAATCAAAAACACCTGACCCTGATATCAACAAACAAAACAAATCAAAAACACCTGACCCTGATATCAAACCCCAAAACAAATCAAAAACACCTGACCCTGATATCAAACCACAAAACAAATCAAAAACACCTGACCCTGATATCAAACCACAAAACAAATCAAAAACACCTGACCCTGATATCAAACCACAAAACAAATCAAAAACACCTGACTCGGATAACAAACCACAAAACACCTGACCCTGATATCAAACCACAAAACAAATAAAAAACACCTGACCCTGATATCAAACCACAAAGCAAATCAAAAACATCTGACTCTGATAACAAACCACAAAACACCTGACCCTGATATCAACAAACAAAACAAATCAAAAACACCTTACCCTGATATCAAACCACAAAACAAACCAAGAACGAAAAGAAGGTTGATAGAACAATCCAGTATTTGTGGCATGTCTTTTTCTGCCGTAGGTCCCCAGACAAAATCTCCAAAAAAAAAACTATTTCTTTAAATAAAGGCATTTTAGTAACTCCAATAACTTACATAGCTAACACAGTACAGGTGTCAGTGCCGGGAGAACACATTTCACTGTGACCTGCACCCTTTAGCAAACAGAAATTACTTTCATATAACCAGACAACAGGATTCCAAGATATAGCCTCCAATAGCACAGCCATTGTAATGAAACAGTTAAATACTTTACCAAGAGACAGTGCCGTACTGTGTGACAAACACTCAATGGTGTGTAATGAACGATTTCAGAAACACAAAGAGATTAAGCAGGGCTACAACTAATACTGGTTTTGTTTATGACGTCCTTTCCTGCTGGAATATTTATTTTTAGTTAGTTCTTGTGTTTTGCTTTTTGGCTTATTCCTGTACAGCTCAGCTGTTCTTTTTTTTTACACTGGGGTAAATCACATTCTGTTATCTCTCTGTGAAGCTTCAGAGCACACTTGAAACCCTGCCTACTGTATGAAGTGAGAAGAAAGATATTTTGGTGATCTCGTTCAAGGAGATGTGGCAGGGCAGCAGAGAGTGTGTGTGTGTGTGTGTGTTTGGGAATGTAGGGTTGGCAGGAATGGGGTTAAATTGGCAGGAATGGGGTTAAATCTGTCCCCCAGCAATCACAGGTGTGGCCATTCTCCAATTAGATAATTGGTGCTAATTGGGGAGTGGCCACATATATAAAAGCAGGGAGAAATGGTTTGTTAGGAGTTGGTGTTTGCGAGAAGGGAGTTTTTGGTGAGATTGGACTGGTGGTGTTGTACTGTGTTTAGGAGTCTGTTCCATGAAGGCCACTGCCCAGCCTGGCAACGGTTTTTGTGTACGTTTCTGTGTTTTGTTTAGACCGTTTTGCTTTGGCCCTTATACCTGTTTATTTGTTCCTGTGCTTTGTTTTTTGTTTAATAAATGTGTGCAACAGTGCTTCACTGCAGCTTCTGTCGCTGAGTCTGATCCATCCTCTCACAGAAGGTTCCCGAGGAGGCTATTTATTATACAAACCCAGAGCACACTGCTTCTCACAAAAGAAGTACAGTGACTAGCCTGGCATCACACAGAGGTTGGTGCAATACAGAGCCAAACTATGCTATTTATACTGTCTTGAGAGTAGCTCTAAATATTCCCTTTTAAGCAGACTTTTTATTGACCCTACGCTATCAATTAAAGATATGTCTGCTAACTAGGCCCATATGAAGCTTGGTTGCTGTGGAAACCATTGAAGGGCTCAGGCTCTGCATGATGAAGTAGCTGAAGCACCTTATGGAGTCCTTCTGCTGATTCAGTGAGGATTAAACTCTGACACGTGTGTCCAGCTAAGATTTTGAATCACATGCAATTATTCGTTGAACTCATGGTCACCCTATTAAGCAGTTTACTAACATAATTATCAGAAAATTAAATTAAGACCTGATGTTGCCATATGCAAAGTAATACAGCTCAAATATATCTTGTGTAAAAACCTGGTTACCTGTAAAATTTCTGAAATGGTACTAAATCGCAAAGGCTTGTTATAAAGCAACTAAACCGAGGTCTTGAAAAAGGGAAGCTGAATCTTGGCGACATCCTGTGGGAGCCTAGTTGCTATGTGTTGCTGTTGCTAGGTAAACAGTTTATTCCTGGATAGCTTCATGTTTCAAAGGAATAGTGCTGCAAAACCTGAGAACCCCAATTCCACAGAGTATCTACAAACTAGAGAGAGAACTCAGAGGAACAATACAGAGCTGTCAGAGAGCTAGGCAATGCTTTGGAGGACTGGCGTTTGCTTGGAAACCAAAAAACACACACACATCATAAATTAAACGTGCTTCTAAACGTGTGCAATTACCTCATACAATTAATTCAAGACAGATTCATTTGCCTTTCCATCCACTCTCAATGTTTCTGGATCAGCGGCGTGCCATGACATCGATATCAACTGAAGGAAAGCAAGGCTGATGGAAAGTTTTCCCTCCGATTGCTATTGCAAAATGGGTTTCTGTCACCATCGGCGTCCAATGACCAAATTAGATACAAGGATTGAGTAGATGGGTGAAGCAGTATCTTGAGCTGTGGTCATCAATAAGCACGATGTTGGCTGACTTGCATTTGCTTGGAATAGTCAAGTCTGTTTAATTGGTTCTGATGTGAAAAGATGGGGATTGATTGGTCTTTGAGAACCCTAGTACTGCCCCCTCTTCTTCAGCCGTGGCATGTTGAGGGAGTGTGAAAAAGCTTATCCTGCAGCTGCCAGTGCCACACCTGCCGTGTGGATCAATAGAGCCATTCACAGAGCCTCCAGAAGATCTGTCCTTATATGAGCTTGTAGTGCATGCATACTGTACATTGAAAAACACTGCTTGCCGGCCTTGTACAGTGTGCCGCTTGTTTGTACATGTCATTTGCATGTTATTGAAATAGTCAATAAGCATGGTGCTATTCCAAGGTAATCCAAGGGAAGTGGTATTGTGATCTGTGATTGCCACTGTGCAGAGACATTTTTTAATTTCCTGTATCCATTATTTTATATTTTGTGTAAGCTCTCCCCTCTGGCATGAAAACACTATATCAAATTGACTAGTAGTTGTATTACAAGCATCATGCAGTGTTGGTTTACTATCTCGACTACCCAGGGCAAATACATTGGTAAGAAGCAGTTTGAATGATCCCAGCAGATGATAACTGTAACAGATGCCCTCTTGTTCAGATATATAAGTGGTTTCATCATGCACTGGTAGTTGGAACTCCAGCACTCTTGAAAAGCACAACAGACTGTCTGTTTCTTTCTAGCGGCTGAGTGTGTGAACCCCATTGAACTTCCACCCAGGAGAGGAGACCCCTCAACACTCTTAATGTGACAATGATGTACGCTGGGATGCAAGGGCAATTTCTCTACCTGTGTAGAGCATAAATGATGCAAAATATCATGTAATGTTAACTCGTAGGAGGCTGTGTGGTCTGGTGGTTAAAGACCAGGAGGTCCCCTGTTCAAATCCCAGCTCACTCACAGTGTGACCCTGAGCAAGTCACCTCCTTGTGCTCCATCTTTTGGGTGAGATGTTGTAAGTGATTCTGCAGCTGATGCATAGTTCACACACCCTAGTCTCTGTAGGTTGCCTTTGATAAAGGCGTCTGCTTAATAAGCAAATAATAATGAAAGTGTCACACGTTTTGATGTCATTTATACTGAAAACATTTTATATTTTGAATCCTAAAATTAATCCAAAACAATACACCTTTATAAAAGTTACATTTGCACACAAAGTTTCCCTTGCTTTTCCCATGGCTTACGCAATGCATTTAGCATAGTTTACCATGGTTTGACATTCTTTTAATATGCTTTACCCATGCCTCTATGGGCTTTGCAATGCTTACCTATGCTTCCCGTGCTTCAAATAAGCTGTATTACCCATGCCATGCTTGTAATGTGCTAAGCTTGTATAAGGGTATAGTCACAACCAGAGGATTTATATTTGGTCTATAAATACTATCTCATATTCTGCATAGGTGCTGTATGAGACACATACATTTCTGATATATGGAGATGTGAACTAAGCCTCTTGAACAGCCTGAGGCAGAGTAAGCACAGGCATGGCAGGTCTATCACTCTTCAAGTTGCTTTTCTTCTTCAGCTGCCCCAGATGCAATGTCATTTATAGACTAAACCCAGGAATGTGCCAGCAGTGTAGCTCTTGAAGCCTTGAGGGTTGCTTATTCATTTATCGACTTCTTTATTTCTTGTTTTGTTAGTAAAGAACTGCCGAGGTCACATCAAATCAACGCGACCTCGTCCAGAATTGCAGATACACACTGTACTTTCACAACAAGGCAAAAGACTACAGGCAGTGGTAGCATTCCTTCAATACTTTAGGTGGAGTGTGTACACATACCTGCCAAGATTATTAACTATGAAAGAAGGTATGCGTTTGTATTCATTTTTACTGTATATAATCATTTGGTTATTTTTGTTGTTGCTGCGTACTGTTAATTCCCTTCTGTCCTTACTGTTACCAGTTTTATCACTGCTGTTAATTCTCTAGGCTCTGTGTTAATGGTTAAACCAAAGTTCAGAAGTGTTTAGCTTTTGAAATTTGGATTGCAAGATGGAGTGAGATTTTTTCCATGTATTAATGAAGCGTGACTGTATCTCTCCCTCGCTCTCCATAAACTGCCAGTATAAACAGATCAGTATATGAGTAAAGGACACAGCGTGCACTGGCCTTTAGAGCCTGAGACGCATGGATTCAATGAAAGCCCCATATCGCACCTTGTTCTTGGTTGTGCCAGGTGTCCAGGGAAGGGGATTAGAGAGACAGCTGCCTCCTGCTGGAGAGAGGGCACAGCTGTCCTTCCCCCGTTAACCCAGACATACCGGGAACATGATACACAACCACACTGGAGAGCAGAATGTTTACGAACAAACGCGAGCCTTTAAATATAGTGCATGGCTTTGTGAACAAGGGCCCCTTTCTTAGCCCTGTTTCATAGGGGCTGGACGTCTTTTCACAGAAAGCGGTGAGGGTATGGAATGGGTTACCTAGCCATGTTGTTAATGCTGAATTATTGAGATCCTTAAAGACCCGATTTGACAAAGCTTTGAAATGAACCTAATGGGTACTGATGGCCCAAATGGTCTCCTTCTTTGTAAGTTTTCTTAAAGGGCAGTGCAGAATCTGTGGGCACGTGCATGTGAGAGGGATGCAGTGCAGAATCTGTGGGCACGTGCATGTGAGAGGGATGCAGTACAGAATCTGTGGGCACGTGCATGTGAGAGGGATGCAGTGCAGTATCTGTGGGCACGTGCATGGGAGAGGGATGCAGTGCAGAATCTGTGGGCACGTGCATGTGAGAGGGATGCAGTGCAGTGTTTGTGGGCACGTGCATGGGAGAGGGATGCAGTGCAGAATCTGTGGGCGCGTGCATGTGAGAGGGATGCAGTGCAGAATCTGTGGGCACGTGCATGTGAGTGGGATGCAGTGCAGAATCTGTGGGCACGTGCATGTGAGAGGGATGCAGTGCAGTATTTGTGGGCACGTGCATGTGAGAGGGATGCAGTGCAGTATCTGTGGGCACGTGCATGTGAGAGGGATGCAGTGCAGTATCTGTGGGTACGTGCATGTGAGAGGGATGCAGTGCAGTATCTGTGGGCATGTGCATGTAAGAGGGATGCTGTGAAATCAAAGCCAAGCCCTGTCAGCCTTGCTTCCGAGCAGCTGTTTGCATTCTCAGAGGCAGCAGGCCCTTTGTTCAGGATACTCTCCAAAGCCGCTAAGTGTTTTTCCATGTCAGCCCAAGACAGCTATGAAAACCCAAGGGCTCTATATTTGTAGGCACTTAATAGCAAAAGGAAATGGTGAATCTGTGCTAGCAGAGACAGCTACTGAAATATAGGCTACTGAGGTCCGCCAAGCTTGGAAAACTAGCCAGAAAGTGTAGAATAACATAGAGAAATATTGCAGAGAAAACAGTGTATGTATTTTTGTATGTGATAATAATAACGCAGTGATCTAGCTATGCTAGGTAAAGGTTTCCACCCGTTCTGTGTTAACAATGCACGACTCTAAAAGGGCACAGCGTTTCATATTGAAACCCTTTCATCTTTCATCAGTGCAGCCTGTTAAACATACTGGTGTTGTTGCTCTGTCTCTGTTTGCAAGTCCTTACAAGAGCTCCACCTACACTATTACAGTGGCCAAATCAGAGCAAAAGACAGAAGTTGTTAGGGTAGCACTTTATTGCTGGCCGCAAGTCAGAGCTGGCTGCAGTATACTGTGGTACAAGCATGGTAAAGCAGCACATATCCAAGTAGAGAAACATAGCCAACTGCAAAATGTGAGAAATAATCCGAGTGGACTACAGAGTGCCCTGGCGTAATCAGATCATCCTGGCAGCATGCTCGAGGGAGGGGGAGGTGGGGGGAAGAGTCTGTCTACAAGCTGCTGAAGGGCAATATCTTTGATAATCTTCAAAATCTTTGGAAGAAATTCCTAACAAGCTCTAAAACAAGATCACCAGAAACCGACACAGATGCAGCAATAAAGAGTAAGTAGAGGGTTTCCAAAAAATATAGCGTTACACATCCCCACATGTTGCAACAACTGTTTAAATAACGTACCTGTCATTTTTCTTTTCATTGTTAACATCCTGACAACTTTTTACACTTATAACGTTAAGGTCTGTTTCAAAGCTCTTTTCAAAATGGCTGCTCTGGTGCACTGAGGTTTGAGATCTTTCTTCTAAAATCATTGCAGGAAAAGCGATTAAAAAAACAAACATAACAACAAGTGCTCTGGCTTTTCTGTTCCGTTCCACATCATGGATCGCTACTGCTGTGTTACCTGTTTGATAACGTGGGCAATAATCCTGACACTGTCAGTGCACTAGAGCAGACATTATGAAAAGAAACAGACTTTAAAGGTATAAGTGTAAAAAGTTGTCAGGATGTTAACAACGAAAAGAAAAATGACAGGTACGTTATTAAAACAGTTGTAGCAACACGTGGGGATGTGTAACGCTCTATTTTTCGGAACGCCGGTACTTACTCTGTATTTGACTAATATAGGGGAATATAAATAAATCTGCTGAGTGTTGCTGTTTTCAGTGGTGTGCTTCAGCTTCAGAAATGGTGTAAAGAAATCCTGGGGCAGGATTCACATTCTTGGATTGCTTTTTCGCTTGTTCCTTCTTCAGCGATTTCCTCCTCTTGCTCCTGGAGAGCGTACATTCATTAGGCCAAGAGAAGGGGCCTCTGCATCGCTCCCCCTGGCTAAAGAAGCATACACTACAATGGCTGTCAAGCATGTGCATGAAGCTCTTGTGTTAGCCCCTAACCGGCCCTTTGTGATTGTCCTCCTAATCCCTCCACACAGTAAAACTGACATGGGTAACGTGTGCATATCTGCACCAATCCTAGAACAGAATGCTCTGGAGTCTCCAATCAGCACTGGAATCCAGGGGCATAGAGGGAGGGGCATTCTGTCAGCAGGAAGGTGGAGATAGCTCTGATTTCCACTCTCCGCCCCCAGTGGTCTCGCTAAATGGGCAGCCACAAGAATAGAGTCCTTGGGCTATAAGTCTAGGCAAGTGGCTACTGGCTTTGGCGCCATGTACTGCAAAATCCATAATTCACCATTTTGAGCTCTAGTGCATCACTGAACCATTTCTACCAAGAACCTCGAATTGGAAAAGTTACCAGGTAGTATAGCAATCCTGAAATGAATATTCTGTGTGGGTTATGGTTTGGTGGACCCTATTCAAAAAGATTCACACAGGAGTTCAAATAAAACTGTTCTTTAAATAAAACTGTTGTTAAACCATGGCCTGGAACTTCAGGAGTATCAAACTTTAATTAAAAAAGTTTGCAGGTTGAGAACGTGGCGTGCTAGTTAACAATGCTTGCATTAAAACCCTCAGGGACTGTTATTTCCAGTTTAACAATGTGATTTTGCTGTAGCTTTGAGCTCAAGAGAAGTTTTTATATGGAGCAGTGAAGCTGCCGGGCCATGAAGAAACTGTTGAAATGTGAGTGGAGCCTGAGCTGGATTACTGTGCCAGCCTCGGACCGGGTGGGTGCAATCAGTGTAAATAATGAAAATCCTGCTCACACAGCATCTCCCCTCCCTGCAAGGGCTTCAGCAGTAGGAGGGGACGCAGACCCGCTTTTATTATTTAATTTGTAATGGCACAGGTCTGCTTCTTTTGTCTTTGCTGTTGATTCATCTAAATGAGATTAGATGGATTTGGAGTCCATTGAGACAGAAGGGGACACAGAAGAGACTCTGCCAGTGATTTTTTTTTTCTTTTTTGCCCCACCTGATTAGGCAGATTGGCAGCCAGCTAAGCTCCATGCAGGATGGCTGTGAACTCGTCTTTCAGCTCGGGGTGATGTCAGGGCCGTGAAATACACTCCACTGTTTTCTGTTTCTGCTCTGGCAGCATTTCATTGTCCTCAGTCAAAGGTTTAACTTAATGGGCTGGATTCTCAAAGCTATTTACTCCAAATCGGCATTGCCTGAAAGGAAGGGAAAAAAAAAAAAAAACACCATTTATAATTCTAAAACAAATTTTGAGACATGAAACAAATAAGAAACAACTTTAGACTTTCTAACATGTTGGGAAATGTTCCTAAAATGTTAAGGACTGTTTAAGGAAAGCAAGCAAAGAGGATGTTTAGAAAAAAAACCCAGACCCCTAAATAGGCCCCACAGATCAGTTATAAGTAATACTTTTAAGGTACACCTATATACTCACACTTGAGGCTTCCGTATGGTTGCTATAAATTTATCAGGTTACAAGATACAATACTACTTGAAAAGCAATACATGTGCACAAAGACAAGCTCACCACATAGATCTGAACAAGAATTAAAGGCATTGCCCTATAAACGCATCATAACTGTTAGTGTGATCGTGCATATCTGGATAAAGATCAACAGGGACATTTAAACAACAGGACGGGGATGAGAGGGGGAGTCTTTCCCGCAGACAGAACGCTACAAATATTGGCACCAAAGCTGTGCCAAATATCAAGTGCAGGCACTGCTGTGTGGGTCGAAAGGCACACCTCATGCCTAAAGCATATAGAGACAGTCCTACCAACTTTTTTTAGTTTATTCTCTGGTCTGTTTTATAGGTTTCCAAAACCGGCTCTAAAGTGAAGCTATTTTCATGGCTTCCAGTCATAACATCAACCCTGGAGAGGCGGGCACTACTCTCCAGCAAGTACTGGCACAGTTCTTGTAGTGTACTGCATGTATGTGTATCTGCCACAGTGTGGACTCATTGAAACAGACCGCTTCTGTTTGAGAGGATCACTTTTGATTTTGGCTGTCACTTTTAACTCCAGTGCCCAAATACAAACCAACTGCAGCTTTCTGAAATGTAGCTCGGTTTACATGCACTAAAAAACAACGCAGTCGGTTTACAGGCACTAAAACAACGCAGTGTTTTTTATATATATATATATATATATATATATATATATATATATATATATATATATATATATATATATATATATATATATATATATATTTTTTTTTTATTGTAGATTATTTAATTTTAATTCCAGTATGATTTATTTAGTATTAAATGTTAATTAGAAGAACACGATTGCACAACGGATGCTTTATTTAAGAAATGTTTGTGTTTTTTTTTTTTTTTTTTGTAAAAAGTGTTTGTTAAAATCCTTCCACTGCACTAGGGTTCGATGCTGTAGTAATCTAGTCCCCGTGTAATCAGCCGTTTTCTCCGAGTTTGCAAACACTGAACCTAGGGCTGTATAGCAATTCAATCCCAGCTGTGACACGCTGTTATTTGAACGTCACAGACTGGCTGAAACTGCAATCGCGAAAGCCCGGTGATTGCGCACGTCTGTAATTATGCAATTAATCAAGAAAAAAAAGAACTGTTCAGCCAGGAAATCACGTGATGACGATACCGCCTCTATGGGGAAAGAGTCTTCACGGAAATCTTAACATGCAATTATATGCTGGGCTGTTCTGGTCTTACCAACACTGAAAACAAACAAACAAAACATGTCCCAACACGCATTACATGCACCGCGGTGGATTCGGTGTAATGTTGCACTCGTGAGATTCATTGTGCAAAGCTAGTTCTTGGAATGTGAAGCATTTGGTCACACAGCTCTGTATACCACATACTGAGAGCAGAGGGCAGAGTTTATCAGAATAGAATAGCTACAAGCTGTTACATTGTACATATTTAATCAATGCAGTTAAGAACAAATGGAGATAGGAAACGGAGGCTCTGTAGAGAAAAGGCTGGAACATAACCCTGGTACTCTTCAATGAAGATTGACACACACTGCAGTGTAGTGTATGGGCTGATATATAAAGGCACAGCATTTTCACAGACAGTGCCTATCCCAGTGACTATTATTATTATAGAGGTTGCCAACTAAGTAATAGGAAAGGATACCATATATGCCCTTCCTAGTGTGGGGTCGGAATCAGTGAACTCCCTCCCGTTCTTTGACCACAGAAACAAGAAAGGCGACAGCGCAGAAGATTCTTTGTATGTGATTTCTTCTGCTGATCCCTGCACTGCGGAGGCCAGGTCAGTCAGTCTGTCCATCTGAAACACTCAATGCGCTCATCACATGAACTGACCCTAAGTAACTTGCAAACATGCAACAGCTTTGAAGGTGAGCTCCCATGCAATGAGACCTCGTCGGCCGTATCTGCCTGGAGCTGGATTAGTATTTCTGTTTATTTATTTGTCTGTTTGATTGAACCGTCTCTGTTGCAAAGACTTCCCAGGGGAATTGCAAATCAGGAGAACAATGGATCAAGCATTTGAGAAGCCCCAGTCGGAGAGAGAGAGAGAGAGAGAGAGAGAGAGAGAGAGAGAGAGAGAGAGAGAGAGAGAGAGAATGAATCTGCCAGAGGTCTGTTATTTTAGTATGTTTTCTCTCTTAAATGAATGATTTGACAGCTTGGGAATGTCCAGCCTCCTCTGTTTTATAGCTGTATCCCTGTGGCAGCCAGGCAAGCCTCGTGACTGGGATAAAGGTTTGTTAAGGAGCCAGGAAAGCAGTGATGAGTGTGGAGAGTTCTCTGCTTGGCTTGGCTCGTTTCTCCCCAGTGATGTTCAGCACAGCATGTCATTTGATCTGCACCCGGCAGTAAAAAGAGTTGACTCAGCTCATGCAAAACACTGACTTATAGCTTATGGGAGGGATGAGTACTTCTTTCTTCTGTTCTCTCAGAGGTTATCGTAGGTTACTTGCTAAAGTAAACTCCAGAGCTTCACAGGCTTTTAGGAGAGGCATCCTCCAGACATGCATCAATATAGCACAGATTCGTTCTGTTTCAAAACCTCCCTTTTTTTAAAATTTTGTTCACAGTGCTTTCTGGGACTTGTAGTCCTGCATTTCGCTACCCAAGCGGTGACAGAGTGGAAATATCGGTTCATTGGGTTCATTTCTGCTAAAGGTTCACTGTGAAATCCCAGCAGTGGCTGGAATAGAAGCCTCCACAGGACAGAGTGTTTAGAGAATGTGGGAAGACAGCTGATCAGAGTATATCTCTTGCTATTAATAACCCCTGAGAACTTGGCACTGTCTTCACTGCATTATAAAAAAACCTTAAAATAACGCTATTGCAATTTGCTGTGTGGCTTACTAAAAACTGCTTACTAAGACTGCTGATCAGCTTTTGAAAAGCAGGGTTCAATTACTATACTTACCCAGTTGAAATTAAACAGTGAACAACTGCAAAGGACATTCTCTCAGTCTTTTTTTTTTGCAATTACTCAAATAATACATTAGTTAAGCAATTGCAGTAAAAGCCACTTTATTTATTTTTTGTCCATATCTTATTCTACACCTAAGCCCCATGTGGGGTTCCAATATTCCTTTCAGAGCTGCTGTTTTTATTTTGTCCCAAAACCAATCCATTCAGGCACTTGGTTCTTGTAGCTGAAATGCGCCAGCCCATAGGCTCAGGAGAGCTTAAACCAAGTAGCTGTAATCACTCCTTAGCCTGGATGCTTACGTGTGTTTATCAAGACATCTTTCCACAGGGCACTGGTGAAACAGGTCTGCTTTCCTCCATTCCTTTGAAGGAAGGGTTTTGTTTTTACCTGAGTAACAGAAGACATGAGACTAACTTGGCTGATGCACTGTCGCTGAGTAAACACTGGAACCCGTGAGACCGAATAACATCAGCTGTTACCCCTGAGACACTCAGACATGGAGTTCAACTGGATGAATTCTTTCATGCATGTTATGGAAAACAGTAGCTCTCCAACCCAGATTTAAATAGCAATACCTGCACCCCCATCGCTCTTTTAACACAGAAATGTGCGACAGCGCCCCTTTCTAAAAGTGAACCTTACTAAAAGCATAGCATAATAAAGCATGGTAAAGTATCCTAGGAAGCATATTAACACACATGGCAAAGCATGGGAAATTAATAATAACCACGGGGAAAGCATGGGGAAATTGCAAAGACGCCATGCACAAATCTCCTGGTAAATATTTATAAGGGGGACAGCTTGAGAGACAGGGCAGACCTCTTCAACCCAGTCTGGTCCAGACAGCCAGCCCCTTTGCAATGTGAATGAGTGCTGTGCTGACAACGCGCTACACTGGATTGTGATTCAGTGCACACACCAGAGTACAAGTAGGCTAATCCAGTTAATAAAGTGATCTCTGACGCCCTTCATACCGTCCTCACTCCGTGCTCCCGTTCTGTGACAACGCACACAGGGGTGACTTTTAAAACCACTTGACTGGGGCTTGTTTGTTTGCCATGCCTTTTTGTCCTTAATTGAGTGGAACGGCACAGCGCTAAATGACCCATTGAGGGTATGTTCGTGTAAGCTGGTAGAGGCTGCATTAGCGGAACCCGTTAATGCCTGGGTTTACTCAGAGAACAACATGGAATGTTTTGTGCTAGCCTGATGCTAGCACCAACAATTCTAAAAAAAGACACGTATTGAATATTCATTCAGAGTCAGAAACACAGGCCAGCTTTTGCTGCAGGTTTCCAATGCACATGCAGGCGTAAGGGCAGGTGTGTGGTGCAGGAGTGCCCCCTTTTGGGGAAAAGGGGGATTAAATTAAAACTGGCCTGTATGTCTCTCACTCCTGATGCATTTTACACCAATCAGGATGATTACAAGGGCAGTTGGTTACTTTGCAGAGCTGCAATAGAACTAAACGGGGGATCAATGATAATATTACTGATGAGACATCAAGATTGATTTTAAAACCTTGATTTTTGCATTGTAGTTTACTACCTTCTGCAGTAGCTTAACTTCCCACTCTTTCCCTTTTCTGATGAACATCAATGCAACATCAGTAGTTATTATTGTAGTTTATAATATAGAACGATTATATTGAAACACGAATAATAATAATAATAATAATAATAATAATAATAATAATAATAATAACACTATGTAACACAATTTTTGTTCCTGGGTAGTAAGTGTTATTTCCTAATTGCTTATGCCTCAAAAGTATAGAAAATGGCTATTATTCCCCACAAACTTTGCTTTTGTGACCAGGACAGTGATATTTTGAAATTTCACTATTTCCAATGAGAAAACGGGCGAATTTGTGTCTTTTCGTTCACATAAAGTCAAAAAAAAACAACATATGAATCCAAATTAACATGTATTTATACTAAAGTAATACAAAAATGACTACAAAAGATTTAGAAGTGAGTAGTTTTTTCGAGATTTATGATTATACTGTAAATCACTTTCACGAATCAGCCCCCAAATGTAGTCTCCCATCATGTTCTCGTTATACTGTCCTTGGTAGCGGCATTCAAAGTCCAGTATATCCTGGTGGAAGCGCTCGCCTTGCTCCTCCGAGTACGCTCCCATGTTCTCCTTGAATTTATCAAGATGAGCATCAAGGATATGGACTTTGAGGGACATCCTACAGCCCATTGTGCCGTAGTTCTTCACCAGAGTCTCAACCAGCTCCACATAGTTTTCGGCCTTGTGATTGCCCAGGAAGCCCCGAACCACTGCGACAAAGCTGTTCCAAGCCGCTTTCTCCTTACTAGTGAGCTTCTTGGGGAATTCATTGCACTCCAGGATCTTCTTTATCTGTGGTCCGACGAAGACACCGGCTTTGACCTTTGCCTCAGACAGCTTAGGGAAGAAGTCTTGAAGGTACTTGAAGGCTGCCGACTCCTTATCTAGAGCTCTGACAAATTGTTTCATAAGGCCCAATTTGATGTGCAGTGGTGGCATCAGCACCTTCCGGGGGTCCACCAGTGGCTCCCACTTGACGTTGTTCCTCCCCACAGAGAACTTGGTCCGCTGTGGCCAGTCCCGCCTGTGGTAGTGCGCCTTGGTGTCCCTGCTGTCCCAAAGGCAAAGATAGCAGGGAAACTTGGTAAAACCGCCTTGGAGACCCATCAGGAATGCCACCATTGCAGCCTCTTGATGCCATCTCAGAAAAATGCAGATATGTATCCACTTAGGCAGCTGGAACTAAACTGAACTGGTGGGCTTAAGGCCCCTGTATTTATACTACTATTTATATTACTGGAAAGTTCTAGAAAGTTCTAGAAGTTACTCCAAGTTTACTCAGCACTGAATCTATCTGGAATGTTCTGGAAAATAGGTAAATTTCAAAATATCACTGTCCTGGTCACAAAAGCAAAGTTTGTGGGGAATAATAGCCATTTTCTATACTTTTGAGACATAAGCAATTAGGAAATAACACTTACTACCCAGGAACCAAAAAAAAAAAAAAAAAAAATTGTTACATGGTGTAATGTAATAATAATAATAATAATAATAATAATAATAATAATAATAACAACAAATATAAACACATGGTTGTTTATGTATATTGAGATATAACAGGGTTTATTTTGTTACTGCACCCCTGTGATTTATCATTATTGGTGTCTGGTCTTCAGCGAGGAAAGTAATGAGTTGCAGGATTTTGCTCAAGCTCCACACGCTCCTTTGGCGCCATCTAGTGGCAAAGCCACACAGTCACATTTCAACCACCTGTTGACGCTCGTCAGAAGCAGCCAATAGCAAGACAGAATGAATTAAAGGAGCTGGCATTCAAATTATAGAGGCAAAACGTGTGTTCAAGATAAACAGGGAGTTTCTGATCTAATTCGGTTTCTAACCAGTCCTGTCAATTATAAACCATAACGTATTCACTAAGCAGCTTGAACTATGTATTAATAATAATAATAATAATAATAATAATAATAATAATAAATTTTTGAAGCACTGAAGAAATAAAGTATTATGCATAAATACCGCCAATGATGTATGTATGTATGTATGTATGTATGTATGTATGTATGAATGGCATTTCATTTTATTAGTGATAATCATAGAGACTACAAACCCATCTTAAGAAAACATATTAGACGTGATATTGTGTTCACCCCCATTATTAAAAAAACACGAGTTCCAGTTTATTTTCTCATTGCATTCTGTTTTAACTGTTAGCATATCTGTATACATGCATAATACCTCAATAAATGAATACATGGTTTACTTGTATACATGCACGCATACCTACAAAATTAGACTGAGGAATGTAATCAAAAGTAAGGGATTGCAAATTTATTTATTAAACATAACAGTTTTGGATGCATGCGTGCGTTTGCAGTAATATTAGCGTTCATACCTTTCACAGATGCGGTGGAACCCGACTGTTTTTGTGAATGCACAATATCTCATCAGACTGCACCTTTAAGGGAGAGAACGAAACACCCCCCGGCGAGACTGTGACGTCACACGGAACAGCAAAGCAAGAAGAGAGAGAGAGAGAGGGACAGGGACAGGAGAAGTGGTTGAGAGCGTTATTTAATGCCGGGTGTGACTGAATGAGTGTGTATCTGTTTTAAAAGATCGAGGAGCGAGGGGAGAGGATTCATCGCGTTTCCGATCTCCCGAAGAAGAAGAAGAAAAAAAAAAAAAAAAAGTTACCATTGGCGGGTAACCAGGATTGACAAAAAAAAAGATTCACGGATCCTCTTTTTTCCAGAGTTTGAACCACGGTTTTCGCTGGCTGCTGTGGTTTGAATTGCGTGTTGCCACCAGTGGCAGCGCTAGGGATTGCATTTATCAGAAATAAAGAAAGAGAAAGAAAGAGAGCGCTGCCTGGAAGCTTTCTTCCTGAATCTACAATGCTGTCGAATACCCTGAATCAGAATGCGCCAGCTACATTATTTCCGACCCCGCAACAGCAAACAGCTCAGCAGCAAAATACAACCCAGCCGGCGTTCCCTCCGCCGCTCCACGTCAAGCCATTTCTGTACATTAGGAAGAACGCTATAACCGACGACTACAAGGTCACCAGTCAAGTACTAGGGCTGGGCATTAATGGAAAAGTTTTGGAGATCTTTGCTAAGAAAACGGGAGACAAATTTGCTCTCAAGGTAAGATTCTGTCCTTGGTTTTAAATGCCCCCTCCCCACCCCACCCCCCGGATTATTTGTTATTTGTAGCGACCCTTGGTGTGGTGTTTGTTTGATATTTTCTCATCCCCTCCCCTACACTCGCCTGACTGCACTCACAATATGTCACCTGAAATTAACAAGCCATAGGGTGTAGCCAATGTTAGAGAACTCACAAGAGCACAGTGTATAGCCTTAGCTTATAGACAGATCCCTTTTTAAAACAAGTTTTGTTTTTTAAATCTTTGTACTTTGTCTGCCGTTACGCTGTACTACAAAAACACTGCCATAAAAAAACAGTAATATATTTTAGTTTTGTTATTGTATATAGTTGTTTTATACCATAACTTTGTGTATACAAATGCTATTTAGAAATGAGGAAAAGTAAACACTTGGATTCGGGCTATAAGCTACTTTTGAATCTAGTTTTCTATCACCGGCCCGGCTCTGTCTTTTTTTTTTAATGTTTTTCGTTTGTTGTAAATTGACAGCACAGTCAGAAAGAAACGTATTGTATCGATTATTGATTTTTTGGTGAAAGACAAGAAAAAGAACAGAACGCGGCTTGAGGGCCTCTGCAGTAAAGCTGGAGACTTCTCCTTCTGACTGTGTACTTTTCCGATTTGAATTCACCCATACTGCTCAATGCAAACACACACAATCAGAGCGCACTGTTAATAAGATTTACCATGCTATATCCTATCCGGTATGGTTACTGTATAACTTTAGTTTGGGTCACTTTGTTTGTGCGTGTGATGAGGCGGAGGGTGGCTGTTTGGCATTCGCTTTTAACAGTATCAAAACATCGGCTCCTTTACTAATTCGTTACTGATTTATTGTGGTGTTTTGAAGAAACAAAGACCGTAGCCCTTGCTTATCCGGACATGGTTTTCTTTAGAAACCGGTTTGTGCTTGGAAACCGGAAACCAACACGCTCTGACGTGGTTTAGTATTAAATGAACAGACACCACGGTGCTAACCAGTTGAAAGAAACGTGTGTGTTTGTGTGATTTAGATGTTTGTTTTCTTAAGCACTCTGAAAAAAACAAAACATTCTCGCCACATTGACTCAAATGTCTAATGACTAATCGCACTGTTTCCACGTAACAGTAAGCGCCACATTTTTGGTAGGTTTAAGGAGTGGGAAATGTGTTTTTCTTTTTTCTTTTTACAATTAATAATTGTGTTTCCCAGTACAGTACCTGCATTTCCATATGCTGCTGTGTAATGAAAGAAAACACACAGATCCTGCTACAAGTTTGATAGAAGTGCAAATCCAAATCTGTCACAGATGACAGTGCACAGCCTGGCCACAGTGTTTCTCCACTGGCTGCCCTCCCCATTCCCCTTTATACCACAGAAGCAGTTATAAGGCGCCAGGGCTGGTATCAATTCCTTTTTTTTTTTTTTATTTTGTTCAATTCCAATTCCTTTTTAAAAAATACATTTCTGATTCCCTTGTACTCAGTTCGAACACTTTGTTGATCAGAATTGTTATGCAGTATTGTGTTAAAATACTTAATCTCACAGTGACAGCACATTACTTCAGTCGCGATTTCAGATGTTTTATTTGGGATTGATGGTGTAGTTTTTTAATAGACTGAGATCCCCCCTTTTAAAAAACACTGTTGAGGAGTCTGTTCTGGTTGTCCTGGGTGTTCTTTCCACATTTATGGGAGTGGTGGAATTGAAACCAGTTTAACCAGTATCGGGCCGGCTCCAACAGATATCCTCATACTGTAGGCTTGGTGACTTAATTAGATCCCCAAAGCGCAGGCCTCCTTTTATGACTGTATAAGGAAATATTCTCTCTTGTGGTTGGTGCTGTGGTGTTTCCTCTCTTTGGTTAAGTAGGTACCATGTTTTTTTTTTTTTTTTTTTTTTTTTTTTTTTTTTGTCAATGAGCAGAAGCTGCTTGGTTCCCCAAATAGCTTGTTCCTCCAGTCCAGTCACTTGATGAAGAGGTGTAGTTTCTGTTTGATACAAACCCAGTGCTCAAAAGTCTTTTGAGAGACAGGAGTCACGCTGAAAAAAAAAAAAAAAAAAAAAAAAACCCTCTCATTACTTCGTGGTGCCTTTAGAAATACACAGGATAAAGCATTTAATTGTTATGTATATACACAGAAATAATATGGACTTCCATTGCGTAGAAGCTTAAGCCAAGCGTGGTGTTTCTTTTGAGCTTGCATTATTTACAAAACAAAAAAAGTGGTGTGTCTAATTAGGTTAAAGTTTGTCTAATTAAGCTTAGGCTAAAAGCTTGACTGTCTCAAACTGCTATGCAATGGAAGTCTTAAATTATACCCTAATGGGGGTGTGTGTGTGTGTGTGTGTGTGTGTGTGTGTGTGTGAAATACTTAACACAGTATTCAACAAACTCTAACTTATGGGTTAGTAAAATGCTTGGGAAAAATGTCTAAAGCTAATGTTGGCTTATTTACTTTTTTTTGGTTTCATCTGATTGGTTCTCTTGCTTTGTTGCTTTAGTCTCCAAGACAACAGAAAAAAAGAAGCAATCTTTTTTTTTTTTTTTTTTTTTTACTGTACACGTCCGATTTTGAAGCGACTCAGAAAAGCAAACCAAATTAGAGAGGCTGGATGAACTGTGTAAATAAATGACCACTGTATCTGAATAGCATTTAAAATTATTCACCAGTAAATGACAGTAAGCAAATACTGCAGTGGACCGCTATGGAAACCAGAGGCGCGTTGTCAACTTCACCAGACAGAGTCGGAGATTAAGAAGCACGGTGCTGAGTGCACGGCCTGGCCTTGCTTTGAAGAACCCGACTGGTAAGATGAAAAGCTTGCCTGATCGTCTCTTACTGTGAGCCCCTTCCCTGCTTCCTTTTCAATGATCATATCTGAGAAATAAACCATCGTGGTTCTCCCAGAATCCCAGGCTGTCTGCATGATGTGTCAACACATAAATCAAGCAAAATCACAACCAAACCCACATGACATGTAACAGCGATGAGACCGTCGTCATACGCAGTGCTGGGGTTATAGACCAGTTTGACAAAGGCACAATTTAAATATATCTCTTTAGCACTTTGTTTCACCTGAGATTAGACTGTCCAATTAGAGATCAGAGCCAATCTGGGTTTGTGAAGCCAGTGGAAATGAATACCAATCTTTCACCAGAATTCATTACAAATAACTACAAATCCAAATGTAGCTTGCAGAATATTGACTTTCTACATAGCGTTTCTTCTTCTTCTTATAATAGAAGATCTTATAGCTATCGTTTTCTAGGAGCCGACAGGAACATTCTCATGTCGTCAGTAGCTGTTGCCGGAAACCCCCTTCTTAGCTATTTTTTGCTCAGCTAATCGAATCTCTTATCAGATTGGAAGTGAAATAGAAATGTTGAGCCTAGTCTGTAACTTGTCATATGTTAATTTTATAAATGTATAATTATTAGGTTTGGAGTCTGTTGCCCGAAGTTTTTGGATGTTGTGCTACCCTGCCCTGGATCTGCCAATACACTTTTTTTTCTTTAAGTCAGTAAAGATATCTAAAAAAGGCACTAGCCTCCCTTTCCCCTGCAGTTTGGCAGCTGTTTCAGTGTAGAGTGTTCTCCCTTGTGTTCTCCTTGCAGCGAGAGGCTTGTTTTTCGTTCTCTGATCCATTCGTGCCAAGCATTGGGAAACCATAGGGGATTTAGGTTGCATTAACTGTAATAGTGGTGACATCATCCCTTTCCCAACTTCCAATAATCATTACTGACGAACGGTGTCATGCCCCCTTGCACAGTGCGGGTATTAATAACTGCAGCGCTGCTGTTTTTAGTATCCAAGCGGGCCATGTGCTGATGCCTCCAAACAGGTGGGGAATCCTGAGTCGGAATGCCAAGCACCTCTCCAGTGCTCTCTCCGTGCAGAAGCGAGGACTGCATTGCAGGGTTTTTTTATGCAAGGTGTGCTGTAATCTGCTTCTGTCTGTGTGGTTTATTGCTTTTGCTGCTGTGTAAACTGATACATTGGGTACTGTTAAGTCAGAAACCCTTTTAAAGACCGTTTGATTTTGGGTTAAGTCTAAGTGCTGTTTTAGACTGCTGGTAAAGAGGTCAACAGCAGTCTGGAATCATTTAATGAATATCCGACTTTTTTTTTTTAATTCAACATTTTTTTAAATGACTCATAAGTTAAAGCTTTGTAATACAAATTGAGCATTTAATCTTTCAGGAATTACCCAATCTTTACTCTCATAACAATAAAAGGAATTTACTGGACAATAGCACCAAGGGAAGGAAAAAAAAATTGCATTTGTGAATAAAGGTCATGTGTTTCTCTGAAGAGCAATTACCTACATGTCCTGAAACCTTATTAATCAAACCCAGACCAATGTCATGATCGTCCGTTGATGTAAATCATCAAACCAGGAGTTTGAAGTTCCGCCCCGCTGTGTGTTTTTGTCATCCACCCCTGTTTTGAAGGGAGGTCATCTCAATTTCATACTGCTCCAATCTATTGAACAGGCGATGCAGCAAATCTGTTCCTGCGTTGTCTTGATCCGTACAAACCATCCTTTCACACTCTGATCTCTGGTAATGAGGTTCTTGTGGACATGCCTCCCATCCAAATCGCTCAAAGAGGTGCAGTTAGACACACAAATCGCGATCAAAGTGCAGACATGCGCTAGAACCACGTCATGCATCATCTTATTAATCAACTTGTTTATGTTAAAATCAATGTCATATCGGACAGGAAGATGGCTTTTCCTTGATTCAGTGCAACGAAAAGGGGAGGCATTTCTGCTGGGGCTGTCCGTCTGTAGAGGTGTGGGCTTGGTTTTTTGGCAAGTGATATTTTCAGAATCCTATCGTTCTGAATTAAAATACTACTTCTGTTGAGAATATAGTACTGTACCAACAAAACCAACTGCAGTGTATCTAATAGAAGCCTACTTTATTTTAAACAGTCCTATGTGTTTTTGACATTGTATCTTTTTTGTGTTCCCTGAAAAACGAAGAAGGATTGGAACGGGCTGAGATGAAATAATTAGAAATGCGTCACACTCGTTTAACTGGCACTGAAGTCAACATTTTATAGGGTTGGATATATGAGTGCTGACTAAGTGTTTTGAAGTGGAACAAGAGAGGGGTTAATAAAAACTAAGATTTAATTGTTGGAGGAGTTCCAAGTTGGCACGCCCAGCAGAAAGACAGTGTACCGTAACTGTGCAGATTTGAATTCTTTTTGTTCTTTTACTATCCTGAATTAAAATTTCTGAGCTTGCTGTAAAAATGGGTCAGCTGAGCAACTTCTTTTGAGAGCCAGACCGTACACTGCCATCTGCTAAAATCAGTTTTGTGCATACAGCAAAAAATAACTACTGGAACCTGGCCGCCACTCGCAGTCATTCGTTGCCCCTTTAAAAATTAACCCAGGGCACAAAAATTGAGTTTTTGAGCTCTGACGCGCTATTTTTAATGAACAAAATTAAACAAAACACCTAGCTCTGTTTTGGAGTGCTGACTACACCACATCAGGAACCATTTCTAATGAGCCAGACAGCCAAGCTGTTTACCAGCTAAAAACAGTTTTACAAAAACAACCAAAAAAAAAAAAAAAGAACACTTTTCCTTGTTTTTGTTACGATTGAGCGCCTCTTCAGTCGGGCTCTTTCACACAACAGACTTGAAGGGACTGGCTGCTTTCCTTAAATACCCTGCACAGGGCTCTGATTTTACAATACTGGCCAGGTGCAGGTGATAATTAACAATAAACAAAAACAATTAACACACATTTTAACCCCCTCCCTGTTGTGCTGTACTACATACAGGATCCACATTTATTTGTCCATAAATGTTTTAATCAAATCACTTGTTTCAGGTAATTGATCTTGCGTTTTATATATTTGTTTTTGTTTTAAATCAGGTTTCAGTGGCAGCTGTCATCAGACGCTAGAAAGTCCCCTCTGTCCGAACCCCCTGCGTTTCTGCGCAGATTAAAAAAATGAAAGACCCCTGCTTGTCTGAGACGCGTTAAAATAAAATCTGACATGTACACATTCACTTTTCATTAATTAACTATGCTGATTACTATCTGTGAAGAGACTTTTGGGGGGGGGGGGGAGCTTTTAATACGATTCTGGGATCCAATACCTATTGAGCTTCACAGTGTACATGATAAATAACCTATTTGATATCAATTTTAGCCACTGTTGTAGATATTTAAAATAGACCCCTTAGTGAGGTTTTACAAGAATCATCTTTTACTGAGTTTTACTGGAAAGCAAAAAGTACATTTCTGTTATGAGAGAATGTGTTGATGCATCCGGAAGCTCATTGCTAATGTGCATATCTCTGAGCGTTTTCCATGGAAAATGTCTTTCAGATCTTTATTAGAGGCCTATTCTGTTTCATTTGAAAGTGCCTTGGGTCAAAGTCTGGCCAGGCAGGCTGCCAGTGGAATGGCCTGATCCAGCTTAGAAATTCCAGTTGAGATTAGGGGATCGGTTTCTCCTGTTCCCTGCGTGCAGCAGTTGAACTTTTCCATTTTAATTTTGGCTTTGTTGGACGCTTTTGGATTGTCGAGACAAAAGCTCATGCAGTCTGCACAGTCCCTCTTTTGGTTGAAACAATAGCTGCTTTGATGATGAAGGGAGCAGAGCTTCAAGAAGGGATGGGGGTTGTTTTGACAACTAGATTCCCTGGCCTTTGCGTCCATTGGGTTGAATACAGGGGACGTACCATGAACCTGTAGTCAGGTAAACCATGCAGGGCCACCTTAAAAACTGCTATAAACAGTTTGTTTTTTGTAGCTGAAATAAGCATTGGGTCAAAAAGAGAACAGCGCCTTCAAATTGGGAAACACAGCGAGTACATTTAATTCAAGGCAGCTTAAGGAAAATTGAATTTTGTAAAGTGAGAGCGTGTGTTGTGTTTCTTACGGACCCTTTTGCATTTGATAAGGTTGGGATGGAATGATTTTTAAAGCAGTTAAGGGCCTTGGTAGACTTTGCTTCTGAAATGTAGCGAAGCATTTAAAGCGCGGCACTGTCGAAGCTCTCTGGTTAACGCGTTCACTGTTCCTCTGCCACGTGTGTTCTTTCAAGGATAAGAAGATGGTGTGTGTTGACAGAATAAACACACTGGAATATAGAATTGATCCCCCGACACCTCAATAATAGCACTCTGTCCTTGAGCAAGGAGACCCCGGTGCTTCTCTCCATACCAAAGAGGGTTTTTAGCTTTGCTCTGTTAGAGGCTGGAATCCTCACAGCAGAGTACCGTGTTTATTTCTAAATGTAGTTCTGATGAAAGGCCGGGGAGGCTTACTGTAAAGCATATTGGAGGATTATGCAATTACTGTGCGCTCACTAACCCTGTTGCAGTTTAGTTACACAAGGTCAATCCCAATAATGGACCTCTGCATTTGTATATATAGTGGCGGTGTAGCTGGGTTTGCTATAAAAATCATTTCCATAGTGTTCACATATGAGGGAACTGCAAGGGACTGCAGAGCACTTTGTTTCAGTGATGATTGCCTGGGTGGTGGGATGTCTATTTTAAACAAATAATTTGTACTTTTTATTAGCATGGATGTCTACTCTGTGGTTAGCAATGCTCTAGTCTTCTACTCCAGGACTTCCCAAGCAGCATATAGCTGTGCTGTGCAAGCATTTAATCTTAAGCACCAGACTGCTTTGCTCCTTGGCTGTTTTTTTCTAATACTATTTGGGTCACTTTACATGCGCATTGAAGCTAACTCAGTGTCTCCGTACAGCTTAACCCCCTTTTCAAAGACCCTGTGCACAAACGCAGCTCTGACTTTACCAGAGTTCTGACCACGTTTTTAGAGCTTTTTGTAAACTCCCTGTTGTAATGCTGTCAGCTCCTGGATTACTCAACCAGGACCTGCTGTCGGTTGGCTCATCTGGTTTGACTTACAGCTCTTGGAATGGCAGGATGTTGTGATGACTTCATTGGGCAACACTGGAAGGCCACGATTTGGCTTGTCACACTATCCAGGACGCTTGATATGGGTTTGGACACAGAGCAAAGCTTTCTGATGTTAATATGCTGCTGTCTTCTTCCAGTGACATTTTAATGTACGTGCCTGTGGTACATCATACTGGTGTGCCGAACCATTGCCTATTACTGTATTACAAAGTATTTGCGTGCAAAGAAGGATAATCAGTGAGGTAGCTCTTATCTTGAATACCAGACTGGGTTGATTCAGTAGGATTCGTAGCCTTGAAAGTGCTATGAATCCTGCAGTCACGGCAGCGTTTTTAACTAACTTCACAATGTAAGCTCACCTGTTTGTTTGACATTCCCCTGATTTGCTAGATACTGTTCTCAATTTTTCAGGGACGCTGGCTCCAGCTAGCTGTGCCGTGAGTTATTAAAGTATAGGTGAGAGTCAATTTTCCTCAACCTCCAAGCCTCTACCGGATAAGTCCGCTACAGGAGAGGCGTTTTATGTTTTTAAAAATGTGTTGATAGCTCAAACTCCTAACTCTCTGATCACTAAAATAGAATGCTGTTTGTGTTTTAGTGGGTGAGTGTGAAGGTGGTTTATTTAAACAGCTGATTGTTTGGTACGGTGTAATTGAACCTTCCTAGCATCTCTTTCTCCTGTTGCTCAACCTGCCCAGCTCCAGCGCGTCTCTCCACAGTGACGCAGTGCGTTACTGGTGTGTTTGCTGTAAAAAGTATCTTTGATCTTGTGTACAGTGCGCACTTGACATCTTAATGAGACATGAAATATGGGAGCCATGGCTGTCACTCAGTTGTCTTAGGTAATGGGACTTGTGATGAAATGCTTTGAATTATTAATCTGTTTTTGTTGCAGTGGTGCGAGGGAGGACAGTATCAAATGTTTATCTGCTTTGGGTATCATTACACACCGAATATTAGTGAAAGATGTCAAGATTTAAGTATTAATTCTCAACAAGAGATTTGGTGCAGTTGATTAAGGTATAGAAAGCGCTGTACATATTGAACAAAAAACTACTGTGATAAAGCACAGGCCCAAACAGTTTATAAAAAGAAGCTTAAATGCTATTCTATACACCGGCTCGAATAGTTGCAGAGACCAGCGATCTACAATAAAACCAAATCTTAAAATAGAATGAAGAATTGTGCTTGTGATGTCTGTTCCCTCCACCTTTCTCTGACTCACAGTTTAAAAAAAAAAAACATCTTAAAGCCCTCCATGTAATACGATGCGTTTCCCTCGACTCTTACCTGACGGCAAGGGCAAGCGCCATGACAACCGCTCTTGAACAAGGTGAGCGAGTGCTGTCACCATCGGTAAGAATCTAAACCCTAAACATGTTGGGCCTCCTAAATGTCTTTGTGAGCAGTAGGGGGTGTACCTTTGGGTTCACAGTGATATGATACAGACCTCGACACTTGGATTGCGATTCGACATGTATCTTGGTACAACTAATAAAACCTGAACTTATACAAATACATTCTTGAATTGTATTTCCTTTTTTTTTTTAAATGTTTTTCTTAGTAAAATGTGATATGAACTGCTGGAATATTTCTACTCGCTTAATACATCTTAAAGATGTGCCACTCTGAAACGTTCCCATTGTATAACGTGCTAGTAGGAACTCGCCTCTGCCATTAAATTGTTGACAGAATGAGACGACAAACTCACAAATAGCTATCAGCTTCTGTACACAAAGCTTTTAATTTCTGAGAGCGCTGGTTATCCGCTTTTGTTATCTGGGGTGTTTGTGCTCTTTTATTACTTTATTCTTTATTTTTTATCGGAGGTAATGGACTGTATGAGCTGTCTCCAACTAGCTGCCCTGGCGTTGCTCTTGAAATTACTGCTTGAGAGATCCGCAGGACAGAAGTTTCTGTTTACACCCAGTGGAGAGAGGAAGGAAGCCGCTCTTAATTGCAGTCACATGCTGTCTGACCCCATCTCTCCCTGTTATTTATTTCCTTGTACTTGTGTGGATGCAGTAGGCAAAGTGGAATGTGGTCTTTTTCTGCATAGCAGTAAATCCAGGGTTTTATATAATTCCGCTCGCAGTGAAATATTTAGGACTTGGTTGGATTGAAAACCTGGACTGGTTATGGCATGAACACTGTATTTCAAGGCTACACAAGAACCAAAGACTAAACCAATTACTTCCTGGCTGCTGAAGCTAGGGTTGTTTTGGTTTGGGCACTGTGAAATCACGCACAGCCTAATTTCTGAATTCCTTTCCGAGTTCTGTGCTTCTTACCTTCTGTTCTAAACCTTACTTTTACTCCGCTTTAGTTCTAGAAGATGAGCTAAGATCGATTGTGGAGTGGCTTCTCAATTTTCTTCCTCGATTGCAAAAGCCAGTCAGTGAACGAGGCAAAATGTCAGCCTTAACTGTTTGAACGCTGCAGACTGGAATAACAGTCTAGGTGGGATAATTCCACTGAACAGCACACTGCAATCACAGACTAGGAACTGTCACGCCATTCAACAGTCTAATGAACTAGGTTTGGGGTTTTGATAACATTTTCGGAAGACACTGGTGTGGAAACTAATTCTACTAAGCTAATACTTGTGTTAATTTTAATATGTTGAGGTATATTGGATAGTTTATGTAGAAATTGTGCTGAAGAGGTTAACTTGGTTTCTTTCTGTGACTATTATATAATGTGTTGATAAGCACAAGGCAGGTGTGAGTGAGCAGTAATCAATCCTCTGAGCTCCGTCCCTTTTACAATAACACTGAGGTAGTGGCAGGTGGTCCAATTCAAATACAGCCAGCATGTATTTATAGATCTGCTTTCTTTCATGAACATGCATCTTTTTACCAGCTTGCTCAATCAGTCGGGGAGAGCATTGTGTTGTGTCACCAACATAAAGAATACAATATTGAGAGGTGGAGTGGCACGCCCTAGAACCATAACACTAATTGTTTATTGTTGAATAATTACTCTGTTTCGTCTGGCATTATTCTAAGTGCTCCAAAACCGCCGTAGGCTTGCATTGTAACAGCTTGTCAAGTCCGATAATGTGCAGAGCTCTGCTAAAGCAAATGTTTTTTTTTTACTGTGCTGTAAAGTTTAGAGTGATTTCAAACTGCAATAAAGCCAGCATGTGTCTGTATTGATCTGCTAAATGAGGATATGAAAGCCCTCTCGTTATCCACAGGTCTGCTATAGTGTACACCTGAGGAGGTTATTGCTCTACTTGCGTTGAACAAACACAAAGACACGCCTCCCCCTTTTTGGAGGCTTCGTAACTAGAAGCAAACTTTGAACAGGTTCTAGTGTTTGTGCTGCTGTGCAGACACCTGTTTAAGAAAGCCAGCTCAAAGGGCAGCCCCTAGCAGTGTTTGGATATTGTTAAAGAATAGCAAAGGAAGATTGTGAAATCCAACATGAAGTCAAAAAGGGTTTGGAGTCCTGAAGGTACAGAGTTACAATACCCCTGGCACAAGTGGAAAATCAGCATGTCATTAAACTCATTCCAAACATACCTGAGAGGCTGGGGACAGCAAGGTGGATTTTTTATATATGAATATTGCCGCACTTCAGCAACCTCTTAGCCATGAACCATAGTGCCCCGAACCAAACGTTAAAATACCATACATTTGCAGAACTTCTGTAAAATTCAGCGGTGGTATGGATTGATCACGCGGTTTTACGTTTAATGGTGGAACTGTTTAATTTACAGCCGGCATGGTATCTGTCTACGATCCTTACACGGGTAATCTGAATTCTAATTCCAGCATTCTTGGTTCTGAAGTTTGTTCCAAGTTGCATGGTGCCCTGGGGACCAATAAAAGGAAGCCTGATCCTGTTTCTTTTCTGCATTCATGTCAATATTGTTTACATCGGACGTGTGCTGTGTAGCACAGTTCTATATAGGTGTCTGCTATCGTCAGTTTAAACATGCATTTTGGAATCCATATTTGCATGACCTTTATTCAGAGTGAGCCTTGTCATATAAGCTGAGTCATGTAACATTTTTAAGTACTGCCGACCAGGGGGGTGTACCTAATTGATCTAAATGAGTTTTGAAAATCCGCCTTTTTAGTGTGTTTCTGTCTATAAAAATACACCAGGGAGAGTCGTACTTTGAGGTTTAAGAAGGGATATATATCTCGCTGAGCTCCGCGATAGGGTTGATATTTATAGAGATGCCCCCGTTCAAGGCTCGGCTTTACAAATGCAGAAAAATAGAGCAAAAAATAATTAAATTGCTTTTCTTTAAAACTATTTACTCAACTTTTTTTCCTTTTTGATTTTTTTTTTGTATAGCTCTCCAAATGCTCCCTGGTCTTAACCAAAAAAGGTTTTCAATTTTCAATTTAATCCAACCTAAATGTGTTATAAAGGATATGTGTGAGCTGTTTGAGCACACCAGTGACCAACTGAGTTCCAGTGCTGTATTGATGAACTGGATAAAACCCCAGAGTGATGTGAATGAGCACAACTGCTTTACGCCTAGTCAGCTGTAAGTGATCAGAGCAGCTCATGCTTGCAGAGGAACATTAAGGAAAGTCCCCAGCGCAGCATCTGCTGGTATAATGGAGCGGTTGATGTCACTAATTTTGACTTGTAGGTAAGACCTAGTCCTGGTGAAAGCTTCATTAAGACTCTCATTTTTTTAATTCAGGTTATTCAATGGTATTTTTTTTCTGCAAAAGTGTTTGGTAAATGGCATCAGTACTTCATGTCCAGGTCTTTCTTCCCACTGCGTTCATTAACCTATTAACCCCCTCGACCAGCTTGTAAAGCGCTTGCATTTAATTAGACTTTTTAAAACTGTAATGCAGCGGCACTCTAGGGCTGGAGGTTCCTTCTCCAGTACTACAGCATTCAAGGTAACACAGTGTGCTAAAATATCATTTTGGTAGGGTCTTGTGTAGATGCCTGCCTCCCTCCTTGAGAGGGAAAAGCCAAAAGCTTTTGTTCTCTTCTGGGTGCATTTTAGCCCATTAGGGCAATGTCCTGTTCACAGTATAATCTCATTAGGTGCATGCTTGCCGTAGCGTCCTGTGGATAATGGGCTATATAAAACCTAGACCGGCATGCGATCTGCTCTTCTTTCACTTGTCTGTCAGTCTGCTGGAGAAATTCAGGGCTCTGGTATCATTAGGGCGGTTGTTAATAAAGTAAGAAAAAAATGTCACAGTAACAAAATGAAGTGGGTCTCTTGGCGCTGACTCAGTAACTGAGATGACTACACTGGGGATTCATTAAGCAAGCCCGCTGCAGAGCTGGGAGTTAGAAACCCTCTGTGCTGTGTAAGAGCTTGCGGTTTCACATCTCAAAGCCACACAGGCTTCCCACGTTGTCTGTGCCGAAGGGGAAACGCAAAACTCTGGCGTTTGTGCTGGTTTTCCTGCCCTGCTTCTACTAGCCGTGGATGACGTGGAGTAGATGTGTAAGCATGTCCAGTGTTTGCCTGAATTTTTCCTCATGGTTGACATCTGCCAACATGAACAGAAGCATAGAAGCAATCTTCTACACAGCGCTATCTGGAAATACCTTGGACACACATGTGAGCGATACCATAGCTACTTGTAATCACTAAAGAAGCCCCCAAGCTCCCTCACCACAACCCAGCAGCCTTCACAATCAATTAGCATGCAGAGCTGTGATCTGTAGATGCAGCCCGGAAACAGTGGGTGGTCAGTCCATTTATTATTATTATTGTTAAAGGAGCAACATTAATATGGAATTACCCATAGTAGTTCAGATAATTAATTCTGGCATTGTTTCTGTTTGTGGTCTGTTTTATTTGAATGCAATCTGTCAGACTGTCTTTCTGAACTGTGCTTCTGGCAGCTCTCAATTTAGATCTGGCCAAAAAAAAAGAAACGTGAACTAAATAAAACTAAAACAATATGAACTAAATAGAAAATAAAATGGAGGATTGAGTCCAGACGGAAATCTAATAAAAATAAATCTGATTGTCTGCTGCTGGCAAAAGGGAGTGGTAATGGTGCAGTAACTGACTGTATCTCTGTTTCAAGTCCTCTGCAGAGCTGGGCTTTTGAAACCTGGTTCACTGTGTGCAGCTTGTGTTTTTTTTTTTTTTTTTGTCTCAAAGCCACACCAATTTCCTGTAGGGGAAACGTAAAGCTGGGGAATTCTTTTCGAGTTGACTCTTGGATTGCATTCTCAGGAGAGCAACACTGAATCTGACTTTATAAAAATACATCTTTCAGTTCTAACTTCCCCGCCTCTTTCTCATGCTTCAGTGCAGGAAGGCTGTGGTAAGTTAGTGGACAGTTCAAATACCCATGTGCTCTGCAGTGATAACACACAAAGTTGCTCTGCGGATTGTGCCGCACTGATTTAGCTGTAATCCATTCCTGTGGAAAGACCCGGTCCAATTTAGAGTTTCGCTCCGCAGTGGCTGCCTTCTGTCACTTCTTGATTTTGAGTGTTGCTGTTTTATGCCTTTAGAGAAAATGACCCTAATTACATTTTCACTTTAACTTCACTCTTTTTCATGATAGCCAGTGAGATATAGATATATATATATATATTTTTTTTTAAGAGGGAATTTAAACCACAGTATATGGCAAAATAATCTGCTGCAGCAGAGTGATCCAATTGGTTAGAAAGGTTGTGATGGTGACAACATTAAAAGAGTTGAGTCTGTTGTATGGATATGTCCACGTGTCTGATCAAGGATGTTTTGTAGGGTGACTGTGCTCATTTCACACATTCAAAGCCTTCAGCTTTGCCTACAGATTGTCTGTCTGTGTGTGCGCTGCCATGTGGCAATGAGCCAGTCATACAGTAAACCCGTAAGAGGCCGCAGTGTTTACCTACCAGGATCTCAGTCTTGACGCACTGCCTGTGAACTCTGCATCTCCTCTGCCTGTAACTTGTTTTATTTGGCAACACATGACACTGGGTTAGCCATGGTTAGTCTCCTGAAAACTCATCTATCAAACTAGTCTCAAGCTGTCAATTTCCAGTGTTCGTACACGGAGCTCAGCAGCTGGCATCAAAGTAGAAAAGGGAGGAGTCAAAACAAAGTTATGTGTCGAACACCTGCAAAATAAAAACATTTTAGTTTAAGAAGCAGGTATGTTAATTTATTATTATTATTATTATTATTATTATTATTATTATTATTATTATTTATTATTATTATTGACACCTTTTACTCGGTTATACTCCCAGTGAGTCCCTTGCCCTACCTGCCTTAAGTTCTGAACTGGTTACCTAGCAACCAACGTGCCATGTCGGCGGGATGCACATCTGTAGTCTCTATGATTTTGTTTTTTGTGAGGGGAGTTCAAAAAGTTGCTTTATAAATATCAAACAATGGACAGTTTTTTCTGAAGAAAAGTGTTGGAAACAGGAGTAATGAAGGGGAATCGAGGGGCACTGCAGCAAAAGAAGTGCCGACAGCAACGACCCGATCAGCAGTAAAAGATAAAACAAAACCGAAGAGCTTGTGCTAAACGGCTGTTGGCTGTTAAATATTGCGTAGTCATTTGTATTGGTAGAACTAGGGGGTCACAGTGCAGCGAAGATTGAGAATCGCTCTATGGTAGTAGATGACATTTTCGTTCATCTTTTGAGTGGTTTTTAAATTAGATTTATATATTTTATTAAACTAAGGTGTTTTAGTTCAGTAGTTGTGGGCACGGTTTGATAAAGTTGCAGTTTATCTGTGGTCATTTCAAGCAATGAAAAAAAAATCTTGTCTTTCACGTACTTGCTTTTAAAATGGATTCATAGCATTAATTCATAATCTTGGAAAAATAAATTGTTGATTGCTATGCTGAGTTTGTGGGATGGCAACATGCATTTATTTTTTTAAATGGTCTTTTAATTTATGTGAAACGAGTGTCCTGTAGAGGATTGAGATGGAGATGGTAGAAACTTAGAAAGGTGTACCGGCACACACATCGTCAATGTGACTCTATGGTGATGCTTTTAGAGAGGACTTGTGCTCCAAGCTGCCTCCTTTTTATGTTTGTTAAACAGATGCCTTTGTGTGAAAGAGTAAATATATGTGGAAAGTGCATTTCTTTAAAGGGTATTTAGTGTGACGGTGTAGCTGGTTAACCAGTAGAAAAAGGTTAACTGTTGTCAAATAGTTTAAACAGATTTTTATTCAACAATATTTACATCCCTTCTACAAACACAGATTTTGTAACGGCTTTAGATCTCCTAACAGTACGTCATTATTGCAGCATTCCATTATTGCAACATTGGGCACAGATTTGCCCTCAAGCACAGATTTGAGGACCACTTTGATAGAGCATGCAGGTGTTGGGAATACCCATGTCCAGTGTTCTGGAATCCAGACATCAGTGCACGGTCTAAATACAAATTGTACTTGGAAATGGACTGTCCAGCAGTAAAAAAAGCAAAGGAAACTCTTCAGGTTTTTAATTTGGAAACTCAGTGTCTCATTAACATTACCGAGCCATGATCAGAGCGCCTGAGAGTCCTTTTAGGAGCTCCTTTCCCAGCCTGCATCCCTGCCCCATTTCCCACGCTGCATTGTTGGCTATTCACTCTGCTGTACACTGGCTGAGTGAAAAGGTCACTGCCTTAAGGTTTCGGTGGGTGGACAAGCTGTTCCTGTAGATTTTAAGCAGGAAACATTTATCTTGGGGTTTTCTGACATGTTTACACAGTGGTAATAAATCTGCAGAGTGTAGCCTCCCCACTTCTCTTTGTGTTTTTAGAAACGAGAATGATTGCACAGTCCTGTGATGTGCTTCAGGGGGGAAATAACCGTGGCATTTTTTAAATGACTCCCACTGCAAAGTAGAATGCTTGCATTTGATTGTAATGTGATTTTTATCTGTTTTTTTTTTTAAATGGTGGTTGGTGACACCTGGTGGCAAAATATTGTAACTTGGGAATTTCACAATATTTTTGTGCTACTTTTACATGACTGTTACAATAGACTGATTTTTTAAAAAAAAATTAATCGTATTGCATGTTTCTCTTTCTGTATATTAATACCTAGTATTTGCCATGCACAGCTGGATGTGATTATACAGTCACCTCTGGACTGCTCTTTTGACCCGAGATCAGAATGTGGACTCAGTTAAATTGCAACACAAACCCCAGGTGACCTGGATCTCTCCCAAAGTGTACCGCTCCACATAAAAAAAAAAAAGGCGTAGAAAACTGAACCATCCCTCTGTCTCCACTGCCTCTTGTAGCTGGCTAAAGGCAGGTGGACCCCCTTGTTCTTGGCCTCCACCCTCTTTGTGTCGGTGGCGAGTGCCTCTCTTGTGCGTGTGATTGTTGGAAGGTGAATGGCCCACACATCTGCCATGATCCCGCAGAGCGGCAGCAGTTGGAAGACTGAATGGATTGCTGGCAGATGGGCTGCTAGTGAAGGACAGCTCAATTGGTATTCAGGGGTTTGGCGTCGGCTGCTGCTTTGTCACGGAGCGTTTGGTGTCTTTTAATACTGGGGCTGTCTTATTTAATTCAATGTTATTTGTTTAAAATGCATTTTCACTGCCTTCCTTTTGCCTATAGTCTGTATGGCACAGGTTGGGAAGTAAAGGGGGTTTTCATATGAGGGTTTGCTGTTGTCTTCTAAATGATATTTCTAGTAAAGGGGCACTGACCTAATTTAGACAAGCCTAAGACCAAACTGAATGGACCTGTTCTGTGTGGGCTGTCACTAGTGCATCACCGCACACTTGTCAGACAACCAGAATAAATTCATCTGTTACAGTTTATACAGTGGCTTGCGAAAGTATTGACCCCCCCCCCCCCTTGGCATTTTTCCTATTTTGTTGCCTTACAACCTGGAATTAAAATTGATTTTTTGGGGGTTTGTATCATTTGATTTACACAACATGCCTACCACTTTGAAGATGCAAAATATTTTTTATTGTGAAACAAACAAGAAATAAGACAAAAAAACAGAAAACTTGAGCGTGCATAAGTATTCACCCCCCCAAAAGTCAATACTTTGTAGAGCCACCTTTTGCAGCAATTACAGCTGCAAGTCTCTTGGGGTATGTATCTATAAGCTTGGCACATCTAGCCACTGGGATTTTTGCCCATTCTTCAAGGCAAAACTGCTCCAGCTCCTTCAAGTTGGATGGGTTCCGCTGGTGTACAGCAATCTTTAAGTCATACCACAGATTCTCAATTGGATTGAGGTCTGGGCTTTGACTAGGCCATTCCAAGACATTTAAATGTTTCCCCTTAAACCACTCGAGTGTTGCTTTAGCAGTATGCTTAGGGTCATTGTCCTGCTGGAAGGTGAACCTCCGTCCCAATCTCAAATCTCTGGAAGACTGAAACAGGTTTCCCTCAAGAATTTCCCTGTATTTAGCGCCATCCATCATTCCTTCAATTCTGACCAGTTTCCCAGTCCCTGCCGATAAAAAAAAAAAAAAAAAAAAAAAAAAAAAAAACATCCCCACAGCATGATGCTGCCACCACCATGCTTCGATGGTGTTCTCGGGGTGATGAGAGGTGTTGGGTTTGCGCCAGACGTAGCGTTTTCCTTGATGGCCAAAAAGCTCAATTTTAGCCTCATCTGACCAGAGTACCTTCTTCCATATGTTTGGGGAGTCTCCCACGTGCCTTTTGGTGAACACCAAACGTGTTTGCTTATTTTTTTCTTTAAGCAATGGCTTTTTTCTGGCCACTCTTCCGTAAAGCCCAGCTCTGTGGAGTGTACAGCTTAAAGTAGTCCTATGGACAGATACTCCAATCCTTCAGGGTTATCTTTGGTCTCTTTGTTGCCTCTCTGATTAATGCCCTCCTTGCCTGGTCCATGAGTTTTGGTGGGCGGCCCTCTCTTGCCAGGTTTGTTGTGGTATCTCTTTCCATTTTTTAATAATGGCTTTAATGGTGCTCCGTGGGATGTTCAAAGTTTCGGATATTTTTTTATAACCCAACCCTGATCTGTACTTGACCTGTGGGGGAGAGCTCCTTGGTCTTCATGGTGCCGCTTGCTTGGTGGTGCCCTTTGCTTAGTGGTGTTGCAGACTCTGGGGCCTTTCAGAACAGGTGTATATATACTGAGATCATGTGACAGACCATGTGACACTTAGATTACACACAGGTGGACTTTATTTAACTAATTATGTGACTTCTGAAGGTAATTGGTTGCACCAGATCTTATTTAGAGGCTTAATAGCAAAGGGGGTGAATACATATGCACGCACCACTTTTCCGTTATTTCTTTTTTAGAATTTTTTTGAAACAAGTTATTTTTTTCATTTCACTTCACCAATTTGGACTATTTTGTGTATGTCCATTACATGAAATCCAAATAAAAATCAATTTTAATTCCAGGTTGTAAGGCAACGAAATAGGAAAAATGCCATGGGGGGGTCAATACTTCCGCAAGCCACTGTACTCATTGCTGTACTCCCACTATTGAGTACAATGGTTTCAAACCAAGAAAAGTGACCTTAAGCAAACTCCTGTTCAGTGTGCTGCTGATATTGAGTCAGTGCCTGGCTTCACGGCTCTGGCTTGGCACAGATACAGTGTGGCCTTGGATTCTCTCTTTGCCCACAGGAAGCCGATATCCAGCCCAAATCTTGTAACAGTGAAACTGTATTTCATAGCTGCTGAAACTTACTTTGTTGCAAGTCTTTGAAGAATGACTGGCAGTTGTGAGGAATATGGAATATTCATGGCTGCTACAGAAGCATGGGATGATTGACCTTCTGTGTGAATGACAGGACAGGGTGACTGCATTGAGGTTGCATAATGAAACACACCCAGCCTCTGAGCGTACTGCAGAGCCCTTGTCAACAGCCTGAAGCTGGGAACCCTAGCCGTGTTGTAGTGGGATTCATCTGAGGCTTGCTGTAGGGAGTGTTAGGATACTGCGTGGAGTGTGTTACTGGTGCTGTGGTGGGAGGATGATGGTGCCTGAATCAACTCTGAGCCACAGGGATTCTCTTTGGTATTTTCCATCGTTACAATATCTTCATCTGAATTCTAATATGGATATAAAGAGCACCAGCAAGCACAGGGGAGCGATGCAAAAGCAACACTAATACTAACCAGGGAATTGATCGCAGTCCTGATGTACAGTTTCACCGCGTAAGCCGGAGATAAGTGGGCTGTACATCATGCTGTTAAATTCTCAAATGCTCTTCTACCGACAGCTGTCATCACGTTAATGCCACCCTTTTTATTCATTTTAAGAGTCACAAAGTGCAGGGATGACATTAAAAAAGGGAGGTGGGGGGGTGGGGCTGAAATAACACAACTGTGGTCTTTGATGCTAGCTGGTAAAGGCATACAGGCACTGCATAGGACTTTGATTACACTGCAGTGTGTGCCATTCCAGGTTTTACTAGGAGTTTAATTGTGCAGCTGCAGAGTACCAGCTCAGATGGGCTTATTTAAACTCCTAGTAAAATAGCTCAACCTAGTAAGTACTAACAGTGATTGACACAGTAATATTGCATGAACCTGTATCATACACCATGTGCCAGTCCTTGGAAGTCAATTGCTTGTTTTTGAATGCAACAACATGGTCTAGTGGACCAGTATTGCCACAGCCATTTCTGTTGCACTGTACCAAAAAAAAAAAAAAAAACCACACTTATTTTGGAACTTCCTGGAGCTCCCTATTTTTTGGTTTTGTTTTCTTACACCCTGCCGTGAAGAGGAAGTTTGTGTAACCGCTTTTTTTAAAGATGTATTTTTAAATTCTCACTTCCCTAAAAATGTCAACCGTTCACATTCATTTGGGATCCACATGACCAGGCTCTTTTGAAATAAAACACCTGTGCTTTTTTACTCCTGTGGGGAAGTGAGTGTATTTTGGAGTTTGAGTTTTTTGCTAATGGGGATACATCATCAAGACTTGGTTTTGGCCACATTTCAACCACCCCTTTCATTACCAACCTCCATCACAAGCTTGGCGCTGGATCAGTCTTGTCAACCCAGATGCCCCCCAAAGCCATGCACAATTGCACAATTCCTGCCTCGAACTCCTCACTCTTGCAGACTGCTTCAGCAGTTCAAGTGAATTAACACACAGGGATCCACTGAGCTGCGGAAACATAAAAACTTCCAAACTTGTAAAAGAAAACCAAACCCTCTCGAGTGTCAGAAGGCAGGACAGGACTTTGTTTGTCTGTGTGTGTGTGTGTGTGTGTTGATTGCTGCAGTCTGTATTCTGAGAGCTTTGTTTCGTGTGTCCCCTGTGCTAAATGAGATCAGACAGGTTTGATCCAGCCCAGAGTTTACAGAGTCTTTCCAGTCTGTGTACAATATTGTAAAGCATTGTTAACAGATACTTTTCTCATATTGAAAACCTTGACTAATGTATGCTTTTGGATGGAATAAAAACCTTTAGAAAAATAAAATAACCCGCATTGACGTTTACAACTTATTGTTATGGTTTCTTATAAAGCAGATGTACCTCAATTCACTGTGTGTTTCACTGCATGGAATTAGTTTTAACTTGGTTAAGAAAGTGAGTTTAATGTACAGTATATGCACAGTATAGAGTTCAGCATTTAATCATTAATGCACTGTTTCATGGGTATCTTGCATTGTCACTTTGATTTTTATTTTTTTTCAAAATGTTTAATTTATAGCTTCTTCATGCATTGTAAACCATTTGTATACTGTAGGCAAAAACCAAAGTAAAAAAATGAAACAAATACAAAAGTAAAACGTAGATACTAAATTGAAATGGTTTAGTCTTTGTATAAAACTTCCCCCACGGCAGCCTGCTCCTAATCAGGGTCTGGGGAGTAATGGGTAAGGGTTATCTAAGCCAGCGATGTCCAGGAGGGCTATACTAATGAGATAATGAACTGCATCAGGGTCTCGACCTGAAGTTGGTTTTAATTAAACAATTAAGAACAGGGTTGGGAAAGAGCAGGATTAGAAGGGCCCACTTTGGCAGCGCTGCTGTAAGGCCCCCCCCCTCCCCTCGGTGGAGCAGCAGAGTGAACAGAGGCTCCACTCTTCCCTCTGGGTCATGGCAGAGGGGGGTGGTGCTTGGCAGCCGAACCGAGCAGTAGAAACTATTTTCGGAACCTGGTGTAGGGAAATCTGCTGCGATGCAGTTGTTTTAGAAATACTAGATTTCCTTAACTACTTAGATGCTAATTGGCATGATGGTGATGATGATATCCAGGAGCTGTGTTTCAATTCCATTTTAAAACCGGTTCCCAATTCCCATTCCCTTTTTTAATCCATTACAATTCTCATTCCTATCATTTTAACAATGAGTTGGAGTTGACCCCGTCCCTGGTAGAGCTAAGTTGCTGGTTTGCTGTATGAGCCTGGCCACCTTTTCCAACCTGCATCTGATTGGAACACAAAGCTGAATTGAAAACCGTATCGCATGATCTCTGAAGAACCTTGAAGCAAACAGACAAACCTGGCAAAACACAGACAGCAAGCAAGCCAGTTAGATGAGGAAGGGAATTAACTACATTTTTTTTTTTTTTTTTTCCAGCTAAATTTAAGACACGGCCATTTTATTTTAAACTCTGGTGTATTTATAGAAAGCTAGTGCCAGTCAGATCCTTTCTGTAATGCTGTGTCTCTTTCTGACTGTTCAGAAGCTTCTGTTTGTCTATTGTTCCCTGAAGTATTCAGCCCTGCACATGGCTCTCATAAGACTTGCAGCTTATTTATCACCTGAGCTAATGAAATATTATCTCTGTCCTGGCCGGTCTTCCTGTGTGCGTGGTTGGGCTAGGCCTGGGTAATGGATCATGCTGTTTTCTATGTACTGCATGCACTGCCTTTGCTAAAGGGTCAGATCAGTAGCAATCTTTATGCTGTCATGTGACTGAAGGCAGTTTATTGACTGTGTTGTGCAGGATTGGCAGTTGATAAATCAAAGCCTTCAGATTACCTCCAGACCTAATTAAAGGGATGCTTTATCTGAACTTTTCCAAATGTTTATTTGCTTACTACTTTTTAATATAGTTACGTGTGTTCTAAGGATTGTTCCAGCTAAGATCATCATTATTAGTTATTCTTACTTTAAACAACTTCTGAAAAGACTCCTCAAGACTAGTTATTATCCAATGCATGTTGCACAAGTGTCTGTGCACAAAGCTCTATCTATTCTGGCAACAAAAAAACAATCCAGAATAGTTAGCAAGCATGATAAATAAAGCAGAAACAACAGAGAATCGTACTGAGCAGACAGGATAGTAAACAGGCAAAATCATGCTAAATGTTGCAAAACTGTGGGAGTCGTCTTTCCATCTCGGAAACAAATCAAATCAAAATGCTCAACTGCTAAGAGGAAACCGTACAGAGCTAATCATTAGGGGTCTATTTAAATCGCGGTAAATGTACGTGTTTTTCTCAGGTAGGTTATGGAATAAAATTAGAATTTGGTGGACCTATTTTAAACATTAAATAAACCTAAGAAGATAATATTTCAGAGCACTATAAAATAGTGCCACTAACTTCCTTAAAAAGTGAGTGCTGTCGTTTGTTAAAGGCAAGCCTGCAACATCCCCCCAGCAGCTGCAGCCGACATTCTCTCTCTGGTGTGGACTTGCCCATACATTGAGACTGCATGTCTGAATCCATTAAATTGGTTGGAAGTGCAAGGCAAAGCTTTGCCAAGTTCTACAGATGTTGAAATCAACTAGGAACAGTCCCAGCACTCAGTACCCAAGGGTATCTGGCATTCCTTAATAAAGGCAGTATATGCAGGACGTTCGTGGTCATGTCATTTGTCCCATCCAGGAATTTTATCAGTACCGAGTCAAAACAAAGAAAACGTGCCTATTCGAGTGTAAGTTTCCAACTGTGAAAAAGAAAGCAGCAGGTTGTTTGAATTGAGGCAGCTGTGCTTGATTGTACCTGCAGTGCTGATTTAACTTGGCTACAACCAACAGGAATACTTTATCTGCGCTGACTTTCCAGTTTGTTTTCTGAAAGCTGTTTATTTTACGTTCTGTTCAGGTAGTAACCTTTTGTTTAATGTGAGATTCTGAAGCTAAGTAGTGATTGTATTTTCTCCATATCACATTACAAGATGTGCAAAACAATGACCTATATCTGCATGTACAGTTTCTTTGGGAAATGTCTTGACACGATCATCAGCCAAAATAATATACTTTGCTATTTTAGCTTTGCCGTCCATTTTTGGTATTTTACCTCCAATGCTGAAAACTAGAATTTTAGCAACCTAAAGCAAAACAGTGCTGCACTGACTTTGTCCCACCCACTACACTACAGTCTGTACAGCACAGGTCACAGAAAAACTGACACCCTGATAGTTAACAGAGTATTTATTTTTTGTAAATGTTATTTGTCCAAGGACACAGGACAGCGAAGAAATAAAAAAAGACTACAGAAGGAAGAGAAGTAGTTTGTGTTGCTTGCATTGTGCAGTAGTTCATTTAAATAAGGTTTATTATTTTTTTCCTCTCCTATACTTTTTAGGTCGACCCTTACTGATCATCCCACAGTTCCTGCTGGTGCTGTGCCAGGCTTCTATCTGATCCCAAGTTATATTTGTTTTGATTGGTGCGGGCACCCTCTCTCCTATGGGACTGTCTGGATGGTTGCCTCCATATAAAGCCGTTTGTAAGGCTGCATTCTGTGTATAAAGTCCTATCTAAGATCTAAACAAGCCAAGCAGCCTGAGGCTATCCCAAGAAACACTAACAATGGAACTGCGGATAAGACTTCCAGCACATGGCCTTTCAATCCATGCAGTGGGTTTTTTTATGATCTTGCTGCACACTGTGGTTTCTGAGATCTGCTTAATTACAGTAGGCTGGGGTGTGACTACTATAGCTTGACATGACCTTACCTGTTCTTATCTGGTAGAAATACTGTGATGTTCCTAACCTAACTAAACTACAACCATAAAACAGACTGCAGACTTGCAGCCAGTCAGGTATTTTAATGAATTAGATCTCTAAGTGGCTGCTGAAGTAGTTAATTATGCCTATTAACTGTGGAGCGGAACATGCTGTTGCCTCGATCATGCCGTCTGCGTTCATGCTGTTCAGGTTTGTTTGTGTTCCACTTGATGACTTGGGCGTGCTACACATTTGAAAAAAAAAAAACAAGAGTGAAGTGACCTAGATTCTTCCTTCGTATCCGTCTGGCTTGCTGAGACTGGACAGTGTGTCACATGCTTCCTGCGATCTGGCTTGTGGGTGCCATAGTGCAGTCATTCAGCACAGAAACGCCTTACAGAGGGCTCTGCCGGCTGATGCTTTGTAATCCTGGTTGTGCTACCAGTCTGCACCTGTTCATTTATACAAAAACTGAAACTCCTGCCAGTTGGGTGAGACACTTCACTGATGAGCCTGTGAGGTCTGGAGAAATACTTGACCATTCCTCAATGATTCCCACCTGTGGCTCCTTCACTGATTTCCCAGAATAGGCAGCAGTCTGCACTCCAGATTCATGACACAAGATTGCTCAGTCCTGTATAGGGAAGCACCTGCCAACCAAGTTCCTGCTACCAACCATCTGTCGAGGGGGGGTGCCACTTTTGTACAGTAAAATACAGAATTATTTCTGTAAGAAGTGATAGTCTGGATGGGTGGTTAGATTGTGATATGAAGAAGGTTGCTGGGGTTGGATTTTAAAGTGCAGATATCCATCAGGAAAAGATGTGTGTACCCAACAGTACAATGCTTGGTTGTCACTGCCAGCTGTACAGTTAGTTCAGTGTCACGGGACGGCCTACTTCCATTGGTGCCAGCCTCTGATCAGCGTTTAAGCTGAGCAGCTTACTTTGAACCGTGTGTCATTTTGTATGCAAAGTTATGAGTGTGTCTGTTCGGGGACTGGGTCTGTATACATTTATCACACTTCACATACTGAGTAGAAATGATTTTGCAGTTCTCGCCATGCAGGTAACATTATATAGTCAGGCTGTGACGTTTGTCTGCTGGACTTGTAAGTTTTAGTTCATATTTATTTATTTATTTATTTTTTTGATGAGTGTTCTGAAGTTAAATAGAAACCTCTTGTAGTAAAGTGTCAGGCCACCTTCTGTGAAAGCATTCCTATTAATAGAGCAATGGCTTTCTCCTCCTGACTTCCTGGAAATTCTTGGGATAGCTGCAGGCTATCTATGGAATGCTAGCAGCCTGATTCCCCCCCCCCCCCCTCCCCCCGGTAACTGCGCAAGGATTCCGTCACCCACGACCACCCTCTGTATGCCTTACAGGGGCTGGTGGGCGCTACATTCTTTCCAGGTGCTGTCATGCATAGCTCTGTAGCTCGGCGCTGTTTGTCTGTGCAGGTTCCGGAGTGTGTCGCCCCTCTTCCACTCTTAAGGTGCTGTTACTCTGTTACTGTAAATTCAGAGGTAGGCTTAGCTGCTGGGGTCCATATTGGGGAATTTGCAATATACTGTCAGCCAGGTTCTCAAGGTTGTTTACTCCAAATCCTCATTAGTGTTCTTTTTGTCTGAAAGAAGAAAAAAAAAAAAAAACATACTTTTGCTATCTGAAACAAATGGGATGCAACTTCAGCTTCTTCTCAAGTCTCTACATTAAGTGTCAGTTATTTCTGAGTTGGTAACCATTGGGTGTATTTTTTTAATATATATATATTTTTTTTATATATATATAAATGCCTGTGAGACTCTGGCCCATCATGTATCGGGTCGATCTGGAGAATTTTTAAATTTTTATTGCCTTTCTTGCCCCGGGAGACCCATTAAGGAGTCGTTAGAAACCAATTTACTACATTTTTTTATATGATTTGACTTTTTTTTTTTTAACCTTGCTATTGATTTGTAATCTGATTTGGAATTAATGATTTCGACTAAACTGGTTTGTCAGCTACTCCTAGCATTAATTGATTACTTGGAAAGTGTTTCTTTGACTGGGACACTCCTCCAGCCTGCGGCCTGTGTTCTTTAAATAGATTCTCTCTCCCTCCCCCTGGGCAGGGACTGGAAATACAAAGGAGGGATGCTATTGGGCAGCACTTAAAGGAACAGTGTTCCTTTTCAAGACTGAATGTGGGAGGGAGATGCTTCAGTCAAAAAAAAAAAAAAAATGATGATAATAATAATAATACTGGAAGCAAAATAACCACATTTAAATATCCTAAAAGCCTATTCAATTAACAGAACATCCAAGAGAAGAAAGTACTGGCTAATTTTGGGTGTGCCGTACCTAAATATCGCCACAAGGTGTCAGTGTGAGACTGGCTGTTTGTTTTTAATGGAACGCACAGGGGTATTTTGCATTTATAGCACTGGCCACAAGGGGGTGCTCAATATCCATGTCTAAGTTACAGAATGTTGCAGAAGCATGGCATTTACAGCTTGAAGTATATGTATTTTTTTTTGGTATGAGCCATTTTGATTTATTACAGGCCCAGTGCCAAATCAACCACACTAGCCTTCTGCACTGCAGCATAGCTCAAATGAAACAGGCCATTGTACAGAGGTCTGTGCTTCCTGTTACTGAGATACATTACAGTAAGTTGCAGGAGCAGTTCCACAAGGCAAAGCTTTCTTATAAGCAGACCCCTTTTTTTTTTGCTTTTTTAAGTCTATTGTAAATCGCAAGAAATTTCCACTCCGTTCTATGTTTTTAAAAGCTTTTTGGAGTTTGCAGCATCGCTAGAAATTGATTTATTTTATTCTTCTAAAATATATTTACAGAAATAATATCCAACATCAAAAGGAATTTGATTTCTAAACTCTGTTTGGTTTTTAAGCTTTTTGGTTTGTTAGCCTAATATTTTTCTTGGACCAGGTTGCAAGAGCTGAAATACTAAGTAACTTAGTAAGTAAAGACAGGCGTTTTGACTAGATGTCTTTCTCTGCATCATCTTTGTAGTGTTTGCCATTGAACTACTTGAGTCATCTTGTATTTCTACAGTCGGCGCTATTGAGAGCGTGACGCGTGGATGCTGGAGCTGTCTCCTGTGTTTTTAACTCTCTCTGGTTGCCTGCCTGCCTGCTGCCTTGACGTTGTCCTCTCCCTCTCTCCCTCAGATGCTGCAGGACTGTGCGAAGGCACGCAGGGAGGTGGAGATGCATGCCCGTGCGTCGCAGTGCACCCACATTGTGCGCATCGTCGAGGTCTACGAGAACCTGTACCAGGGTAGGAAGTGCCTGCTGATCGTCATGGAGTGGTGGGTACATCCCCAGTGGTGGCAACAGACATCTTCCAAGTTGTATTATAACCCCTTTTGCTGCAGGACGTACAGCTTCCTAACCCTAACCGTTTAGTAATGGTTACAGGGTTGCTAGACACCTGAGCCCTAGCAACTGCTGTGTCTGGAGAATCCCATAATCGTGTGTGCTGTTGATTGCACTGGGGTGTTTCAATTAAGGTTTGTTGTGTCTTTCTCAAAATAAATTTTTCTTTTAGGATATTTGCTGTAATGACAAAACTTACTGCTTCATACAAAGCATTGCTCCCCTATTGCAAACATGGGTCACTTCACTAACTAGTAGTAGTAATAATAATGCAAACATGAACAGTAATGACTAGAAGTTCAATCACACCTGGAGCTCCAGACATTACCAGTAAAATTACCAGAAGAAATTGCAGAATAATAGAGATCTGATTTAGTGTACAGTGCAGATAGGAGTACCCGTAAATCCAACCTTGTTTCCCCTTCCGTTACTATGAAAAGTGATTTTGCTACTCTGCAAGGGAAGCGGCTCTCCTTGCAGACAGCAGTCTGGTTTCTAGTTTGTCTTGTAGTAGCCACAGTGCTTCCGAACATCAAGGCTTTTCTTGGTAAAGAGATTTCCTGCAGATTTCCTGCAGTCCTTTCATTGTATGCAAAGTCTAAATTCAGATTTGTAATGAGTACCATCGTAATGCCCAGTTTATTTACTATTCCCTAGAAATGTGTTGGGTTGAACTAAAGAAGCTGTTTGTGGCTCATCTGTAATACAGCAATGCATTCTGCGCAGGCAGGGTCTGGACAGAATTTAACTGGTCCCTCAGGGCTTGAATTTCATTTTTGTGTGGTGTGGGGGGTGGGGATTTCCTCCCTATGCTGCAGCAAATGGGGGGGATTCCAAATTTTTAGGGGGAATGGCAAAAAAAGGCACTTTTTTGAATATAAACTATTTTTATTTTACTGCAAATAAGATGCTTTCAGGAGACCTAACAGCTGCTCATCCCTGTGAGACAGAGCACTCTCCATTGCTTTTGCCTGACATGAAGTTTTTGCTGCAGCAGAAGAAAAAAGAAAAAAAAAACACTGCACCATTGAACCTCAATTTTAAATGAACAGTAATATGTGCGTAACCTTTGATGCACTGGCATCCCAAAAAGCAGTGGCACTGGAACAATTTTCAAAGTGGGGGTGCTGATAGCCTTTGAATAAAACTGTAACCCCTGTATATGATGGAAGCCATGCAAAGCCAGGGGGGGCCACCACACCCCCAGCACCCCTAGTTCCAGCCCTTGAGTTAAACAACACCTAGACAGACTTAATATCATCTTTTTTTCAATACTGTTTACTGCACTGTACAGAGTTTCTATAACCCTTAAAGATAGTGTACGAGAGAATAAAGTCTCGCAGCACTTAAAATATCCAGCGCTACTTATTTTATTTATTTTAGTAAATGTATTTTTTAAAATTTTTAACTGACACCCACTTCCTTAGAGACCTGTTGTAGCATTTAAGCTTTCTAAATTGGGTGGAAAATACAGTAACTTGGTGCCTTCTAATATCTCTGCAGGATTTTCCCACAATGAAAGTTGCAGATATGCAGGAGCAACTTGGAAAATGCACGATTCCTGCAATCCCACACTGAAATTCAATCCCTGCCCTTTCAGGTCCGACCCCTTCTTGCTGGGATCAGTTCCAGCCAGCGCAAGCCCCCCTCCATTTTTTTATTGTTATTATCATCTGTATCTTTATTTTAATTTGTCCTGGGAAGGAGGGACGGACGTTATCAATGAGGTAGAAGTCCTGCAGTGTTTCCAGGAATCCGAAACTGATGCAGTGCTTTCCTTCTTGCAGTGAAGTGTGATTGGAGGCCCCTCTTTTGGTTTCTCTGACTTCCGAGCTGCAGTATCTGGGCAGCGCCTCCTGTGCGCTCGCATTTCTTACAAGATGTTACAAGAAATGAAGAAATCAGCCCTTCAGTTTCTATTTTCATTCAAAGGGTTTTTTTTTTTTGCCTGTTTCCTTCCTTTTGATGTCCTTTTATCTTTATCGATAGCATTGAATTAAGAAATATTAAGACATTCATTCATTGATAAATGAGACTAGAATTCATGTTAACGGCTTTCGCTTTTAAAATTTAAATTCCTCTGCGCATGTTAAAGATACGCGGTTGTCCATTCTTGACTTTTCCTAAGTACATGTATTAAATACCCTAATGGCGTTTGAAAGGCAGGATTGCAAAAATAGTTATAATCCGCTCTACCTAGAACCGCCAAAGCCGTTACTTTTACTGCCTTTTACAATTTTATTTAGAATACAACAGTATTCTGTTTTATTTTTATATCTCTGCTAGACCTGGCGGCAATCATTTCTTTAGTTTGTACAAGGAGTGCACTGTGAAAGATATCAGTCGGAGAGTTTAATCTTGAAGCTAGCCACAGCGCTTCGGCAGAAACATTTCGATCGGAAAACTGCAAAGCGACAGGCTGCTGCAGCTCAACCTAGATACTGTGCTGCACAGAGTGACACACACGCAAGAGAAAACATGTTACTTTCGTTTTAAATTAAAAATGACTTTCATTTTTACAGTTTTTTTTTTATGTATGTGTATTGCTGTTTACACACTAGTTTCTTTTGAAATATTTATTGTTTTTTTTCAAGTAGTGCTTTATATGTGGCAAGTTTGAAAACAAACCCTTTTATGTTTAATTGTTCTTTTAAACATGGTGTTTTCAGCTGTGCAGATGCTTGAATAAAATTTCTGAGTTGTAGCCGATAGTTTGTCTTTCGTTTTAATATTGATGTTTAAAACCGCGGCCGTTCTAGTGTCGAACTCCGAGTAAAAACCAGGAATGGATCAAAGTGCTATGCAATGGGAATTTCCATCCCAGAGTCCCATACTATACATCGACCAGTGTCCCAAAAGCTTGGTCCGTGTTTGAAGCATTGAACGCGATTCGGTATTCACACATTTCGCTTGCGAGAGAAGATGTGTTTCTCACACAGCTTCCGTTTGAGAGTTTTGTGCTTTCTAACCTGAGAAGTGTGTTTGCTGATCCCTCTGTCGCTGTGAACCGTGATATTCTCTGTATTGTGTGTCAGCAAAGATACATCTTGTGCAGTAAACCACAGGTGCTAATTTAGTTCACCTTGGCCCTCAGGACCGGGGGGGGGGGGGGGGGGGGGGGTGTTGGGGGTTAATCAGTTGGTGCCATGGACAGGCACCAATGTGTTGCTGCTGGATCGGTGACAGTGTGGCTGGAAAGCTTCCGCAGTGTGGTGATGCTGGCCTTTTGCCAGTCGCCGTCAACACCACCCTTTTCATTTTGAATTGACTTTGTTTCCGCATGAATAAAAGAAAGAGGTTTTTACTTGACTCTTGGATAACAATTCATGTTTGCCTTCTGTTTGTTTGTTGTCTGTGCTGTCAAACGTAACACCAGTAAGACCTTCTATCTATTTAATCTTGTAAATGGATCAACTTGCTTGAATATTTTGGATGTCAGATTGACTATGGCTATCTTTGTGAAACTGCAAAGGTTTTTTTTTTTTTTTTGGTTTTGGCTTTAGTTGGCCTTTTTAATTGATCCTTGAATTTCATTTTTTCATTTCGGCTGCAGTAACGACTATTAGAGAACCAGTAAGAGACACTGCGCTCACTCAACCTGCACTGTTGCTGTGCTAACCATTCTAGAACCATAAGGTACTGGTTTCTAAATGTGTATGGTATATTATTGTAATTGATCCTTGGTACACCTATATAATTGTAATTTTAATACCAGAAACTTGATCAAATACAGTTCAATTACACACCTTTCCGAGCTTAATCAGTCACCTGTCTATGTTGTGTTTAACTGCCTCTGGTTTCCTGCCTTCTCGTTGTACTTTCAACCACTTCTTAGTGACCCCATATGTTACAAAAAATACATTTATATACCAGTGGTGGCCAAACTTCCTGACCCTTTGAGTCGCATGGCAAAATTTCTATGTGGTCGAGAGCCACAAGACACGTACTGTGAAACATGAAATGGTTTACGAGCAAGACATTTTAAACACTAGCATCAGAAGCCGCCCTTGAACTGCCCAAGAGCCGGATGCTAGGTTTGGCCACCTCTTTAATATACTGTACTATTGTTCTGTATTTGATTATTGCTTGGTATAATTGGTCATTTACTGCAGCATAATTTGTGATTTAAACAAAGTATCATGAACAATGCTGCCGGAATTACTTGTAATTCTAATTGACGGCAGGTCTAGTACAGTGTAATGAGATGGAAATATCGACTTTGACGGCAGGGATGGAAACAACCAATCCCATTATACAGCACATTCTGATCCATTCCTGGTTGCACTGTGGGGTTGATAAGACGCACCTGAGCTTGTTAGCTATACACTGCAGCTAATCAAAACCATAGTAAAACTGGAATGGCTGAAACCGGTCTGTTCTGTGTAACCATGGGGACTTGCAGAAACAGAACTTGAACAATTCTGTTTTCCGCCTTCGCAGGTGTGCTAGAGAGAAGCCAGCCTACACGTCTGTGTACCGGAGTCGTTTTCTGTCACACTTTTACTCACATTTTGAGTGTTTCCACTATCAGAGCAGACCTGCCCTGAATGCTGTGGTGGCTGTCTCTCTCGCCTGGGAGAGGAGCGCTTGGGTACTATGAATCAATTATGTAATTGGAATGAGTATCTAATATGACCCAGTAGCCTAATGTGCAGTTTCAGATCTGCTGTAATAATTCATTTGAATCAATTGAAATTGGGGTAATGCAAAGCAAACCGCTGGTCTTTCCCCGTGTGATTAATCTCAATAACGATAATTTCTCTTTGTGTTTTCTGTATCCCCCCCCACCCCCCACCCCCTTTCACTTGACAGAGAAATTAAGACTGTCTGTATTTTTTTTAAAATAGTGGACGAGGCATATCGAGGTGTTGAGTTGCAAGAAAGATCTGTAGGTCGAGATCTCTCATAACCCTGAATGCAAAACCTCTTGATTCATTGCAGCTTGGCCACATTCATTGTATTACCAACCTCTGTGCCCTGTCTACTTGGTCTTGACCTATTTTAGTAAGTGGAGGAGTCCAAGTATTGTTATGTGACCGATGAAGAAATTGAAAATGGCATGTAGTATCTCGGTTATAGGTGTAAAGAGAAAATGTTTTCAATTAGAAGCAGCGTGAGTAATAAAACACAGAAGGGGCTCCATTTCCAGCCCCTTTTTGGTTGGAGATTCGTAAAGTAGAAGTTGTTTTACGAGAATATGCATCTTTCCCCGGAGGAACGGTTCTTGATTTCAGTTTAAATTTCATGCTCTGTTTCTACAGCTATGGCCAAAAAGTTTTGCTTCGCCTACAATTTTAGGATTGAGACATTTTAATTAAAAAAAATGTATTTTTTTTGTAGTTTCTAGAAATGTTCTGGAAAACAGAATTTTAGGAAAAAATCTTTTTTTAGCGAAGGTTTTGCTTTTGTGGATGAGGAAAACGTTACAAGAAATAGATGTCTACAATTTATCCTTAAAACTCCAGAAATGCTAATTCAAAAGTATTCATACCCTTTGCTGTGATAGTATTGTCTACAAGGTGCTAGAATATGAAAATGCAGAACCTAATTTATACATACATACATACATACATACATACATACATACATATTTCGAACAAAAATAAGGTATATAAATGATGGACATTGACAATGTTTTTGGTTTCTTTTTAATCACTCGATCGTTCATCCTTGACCACGATACGCTTGAGTGACTGAAGCATATGCACTTAATCACCTAATTAGAGAGACAGTTGATTGGACACTGGATATGGAGTGATTTCAGCTGTTGAATTGCAAATTTTTGAATAAAAGCAATAAAAAAAATCACAGGAAAACACCAATATGCCACGTCTGTCAAGAGAGCATCGCCTTCGTGCGATCAGCATGCTGGAGGCTGGACTAGGGCAGCGTACTGTGGCTCGCCGTCTTGGGCGCTCACAGTCAGCAATTTCAAATCCGGCAAGACAGTATAACCAGACACACTCTGTCAATGACAGGCCACGAACTGGGAGACCAAGAGTCACAACACCTGCCCAAGATGGACAGATCATTTTGCAGCATCTTCGTGATGTCATTTGTTAATCGGCACAATAAAAAGTCACTGCACCTGCTCTAAAGCAAGAGTTTGTCATTTTTTTATCACATCTAGTGAATTTTATCCAAATATAAGTGATAAGTTTCTTTTGATGCTCAGATATGTGATGTGTTTCTTTTGGTGCTCGGTATTTATTTATTTAAATCTTACTTGGCATCATGTAATCATAATGACATCAAGTATCTACAGGAAGCTGTAATAGTAGTACAGAATTTCATGTTGGATTTCGAAATGTCACATTTTTCAATTTGTCTGTTTTTCATTAAGTATTTGGAACACAATGGTATATAATGCAATATGTTAATGTGACATTATTCAGCAGGTGTAATTATTACAATAATTATTATAATTAACTGAAGAAGAGATTTTTTTTTCTGTTAATTCAGTGTTTCATTTATTCCTTTTGACATCATTTAGATTTGTGGAGCAAACATATCTGGAACAGTGGTTAACTCTGCCAGTCTTTCAAATTTAGTAGTGGTGCAATGTCATGTACTATACAATTCCCCACAAAATGAATATTCAAAAAATTTACCAGAATTGACTGAAATCGGGTACAAATTTGAATACGTTAACACAGGAAATTGCAAAAAGCATTATTCAGAGTGAAGATCTTTGATAACCACGCTAGACGGAATTTATTAAAACCCTCCACCTTGCATTTTGAGATTGAAAAGCACAGGGGAAGCCATTTCTTACGTACCCCTAGAAGCCCCAAACACTTTCCCTGTGCATAGCCTGCTGATACCCTACATCAGTGGCCATGTGCCTTCTAGGGATCCTCCCAGTCAGGAGGCACAGGGAATAAAGACACAGCAGATAGGTACATGAGGGCAAAATGATTATTAGATGTAGTTACCGTATAGAAATTAATTATTCTTATTATCTTGTGAACTGTTGCACATTGGAAGTATTTTCTGAATTACTGAAGTAGCTTTGTGACTTAGTAGTCAGTAAAGTTAATGGTAGTCTTCTCCATTCTTTCCACTGTGGACTTATTTCCACCAATAAGAAGGTGCAGTTCATTGTGTGTGGACATGCAGCGTGTTTGATACTCCCAAACGCACAAAGCAGCAGGACCTGGGCGTGTTGCACATTGGAGCTGGCTGAACAAGACCCTTCCGCTGGTCTGCCAAGCTTCCCTTTTATAGGTTAGTGTGTATCGGACGCTGCGTTTTATAAGCTACAAAAAGAAGACCTGGATCACAGGAGCTGTCAGCAGTTGCAGAGTTTTTTTTTTTTTAATGGCTTCTCTCAGACAGCTCTTTGTTTGCAGAGTTGGTGATTAATACTGAAAGTCCTGAAAACGTGCTGTGGCACGGCGGAGGTGAACGCGCTGTTGGCCCAGTTGTTTTAATGTGGTTGTCTCGCTGAACCAGCTTTGAAAAAGAAACGGAAAGGGGCCCTGATGCCAGGGCGCTGACACAGACTATACAGAAAGTTCCACTAGGCAATTGGGTCATTCACGTCCCCAATACCATTCTCCAACAGTGTACGCTGTGTACTTCAGAATAATAGAGAAGCTCGCGCAGGTGTGTGCAAACCTGTTGTCCTAGAGTTGATTAAAGGAAAGAATGGATTTGAAAACCTGATTTAAAGAAATGCAGCAGCAGGTATCTTTTTGTTGCACGTTTTATTAAAGTCCATTCAGCAGCAGGCATTTGTGCACAGAATTATCCCGCTATGGTCTCCTAGCAGTGTCCTGAAAAGAAATTCCCAGCAAATTCATTCCCCCGTCATATCAACAGCAACAGCGTTTTAAAATATATTTTAAACATATCAGACCTTGACTTCACAAGCAAGCCTACAGTAAGTTACAAGTTTACTGTTATTGAAACATACAGTTCTGTATGCTGAAGGATTGCTTCAACATTCAAACTTAAAGAGCATCAGTCTATCGGCCATTTCTGCTATGCTAGCTTAAGAAGGCAGAACAGAAGCCGAAGCGTTTACAGTGAATTATTAGAATACCGAGTCATCAGTTTATCAGTTGCTTTTCTTCATTTTCAGTAGATATATAGAAAGTCCTGTTTCTCTGCACATTCTTGGAAAGGTTAACATGTCTTCAGTGGTCTAATTGGAAACTGCAGCATCATGTTTTGATCTGGTGCAGTAGAGCTGTGGTGGTTTCTCGAGCTCATGCCTGCGTTAGGAGTGTGCTGTTAACTCATGACTCACTGGCAGTGTCTGAAGTGCGAGTGGAAATCTTACTACAGAGAGCAGTGAGTCACGAGTGACAGGTAGAGTAAAGTGGTGCAGTGGATGCTGCTGAGCACGTAATGGACCAGAACCTCGCTGTCAGCATTCCTAACCTGAGATCATGCAGCAGAGAGGAAACAGAAAACTACAAAAACTAACAAGCAGATATTCTTTACCTAATTTGGTATGTGGATTATTTTATTTTTTTCAACATTTTTTTTATTCTACTCCAACTGCATTGGCAGGGATGACAAATACAGATTTTTTTGGATATAGATTTTTTTGGGGGGGGGTGTATTTTCACAGGGTACGGTGTCATCAAAAGTTACCCACACATTCCCAGAATATTTTTTTAAATGCATGCCGGGCATTAGAGACCCTGCTCACTTTGTTACCAGAAATGTCTAGTTTCCCATCTTTGTCAATCGCACACTACGTTTTCTAGCCAGTCTGCTTCATAAACTGTTCGTCACCACCTCTGAAGCATTGGAAACTGCCTTCTTGCATCTCTTACGTTTGCAAATGTAGTCAGTTGGTGATTCATCATGATAATAGATTTCTTTTAAATTCTTTACATTTTATATAGACTTTTTTTTTTTTTTTTTTAAGAACTGAGCTTTCCTTACACTTAAAAACAGCTTGCTGCTGTTTTGTTATGAGTTCATTGCTCCGAGATCCTTATGAATAATATATATACACACATAGGCTAACTTCAGTATAACGAACCCTTCTTGTAACGAACACCTGCTTTTTAACAATCCCAACAGCACAAACTGTTTTTTTTTTTTTTCAATGCAAGTTAGCCCTATTAGAACGATAACATACAGGATCGACCCGGATACAACAATCTCAGTACTTGCTGACACTGAACTTTCTCCTATGTCAAGTGTGTTATTCTCTCAGTGAAAACGAAGCCCATGGTTGACTAAATCAAAGATAACGATAATTCAAAGATGACCTATTGTAGTATGAATCATGCATGATGAATGCAATCATTGCTTGTCAGTCATCTTCACACAAACTGCAACCAGGCAATGGCCTAAGTATATTAATATATCTATAATATATATAGATATATATATCATATATAATATATATAATATTATATATATATATATATATACTTTAAATATTAAATTCATGATTTTCTCCTTTTTTTTAGTATGGATGGTGGTGAATTGTTCAGCAGAATTCAAGACAGAGGGGACCAGGCATTCACTGAGAGGGGTAAGAATGTTAGTATGTAAAAGATCATGTCTTGGTTTAAAACCCTGTTGCTGTTCTTTTTACATGTGCATTTAATTCCATCTACACCACGTGTGTTTTCCTGTGAAAGCTGAAGTAACTGAAAAAATGTTCTCTTGCTCTTTTTCCAGAGGCATCGGAGATCATGCACAGTATAGGAGAAGCAATCCAGTACTTGCATTCAATCAACATTGCACACAGAGACGTCAAGGTAACCCTAGCGCCCTCCCCGGTTTCCTCATTAAATTAATTCTCTTTTATTAAGCAAACCTCCTGATCTTCACCTTGTTTCTCTCTTGCAGCCAGAAAACTTGTTGTATACCACAAAAAGGCCAACCGCACTTTTAAAACTCACCGATTTCGGATTCGCCAAAGAAACCACGACCCACAATTCCCTGGCTACTCCATGCTACACACCTTACTACGTGGGTAAGTAAACTCTGAGAGCAGACCTGATGTACTAACAGAAGCCCCCTTGTGTTATTGAACTGCAGTCTCGTTTAATGCAAATTGAACAAACTGATTTAAAGGTGTTCTAATGTAAGTATTTGCAAACGTGTGCAACTTTATATACCCTACATTACTGTAATGCTGATTTTTTGTTTGTTTTTTAGCCCCGGAAGTTCTTGGGCCAGAGAAGTATGATAAGTCCTGTGACATGTGGTCCCTGGGAGTCATCATGTATATACTGTAAGTGCAGGCATGGAGGGAGTGGGAGGGCGTGAGCCTCTGCTGCAGTCTAGGCGTGAATCACCTTCTACTGTTGCCAAAGGGATGAGAGTGAACATGACACGTGCATACTTTTATAAGTGTGTCTTTGATCACTCATTCAAAGCGAGTTCTGATGCATATTTTAGATAATGTCCCCTTACACTCTTCAGAAGAGCAGAAACCTGCTGGAGGGTTGTTAAAGTGCTTGAAGGTAATTCACGACCTCCTGTTTTGATATTTGCTTCTCAAAACCCTGCACGCTCCAGTGAGTAAGCCCAGGGCGTAGGGATGTTGAGCCAGCCTCTGCCAGAGGGTTCTGCTGCTGCGCTGTGACTCAGAGACTGCAGCAGCTCGACATGCACAGAGCTGAGATTCGCAGCTCCTCTGTGTTTTTTATCTCTTCATCGCTGTCATCGATCGACTTTTAGGTGTTAACTATTTTTCACCACAAAGTGTTCCAAACACGCAGTTATTCTTGTTGCGTACATCCTGGCCCGTGGTTGTTGATAGTTTTAGATTCAGTTGAAAATGTTAATATTAACTTGTATTTATTTATTTATTTATTTATTTTTCAGGCTCTGTGGGTACCCCCCGTTCTACTCCAACCACGGGCTGGCAATCTCCCCCGGGATGAAGAAGCGAATTCGCATGGGGCAGTACGAGTTCCCCAATCCAGAGTGGTGTGAGGTGTCTGAGGAAGGTAATGAACCCCCTTAGCTTGCACTGCAAGGGCCCAAAACAGGATGAGATCAATCACCCCCCACCGCAGGTTCTTTCAATTCAAATTTAATTGACAAAATTAATTCCCAATTCCTCTTTGAAGGAATTGTTATTTTAGATTCATTGTTGCGAGTGTTCAACTGCTTTCATTTGAAGACAATCTTGATTGACTAACAGTGACTTCAATTGAAGTAATTTGTTGCCGCTGTGAGAAGCCCCTTTTTGACAGAATACTGCTCATTGCAGTTTTGATCAGTGATGTGGGACGAGAGTTGATTTAAGAGGGAATTGGAATGGGGGAATTGATTTTAAAAAGGAAACGCAAGGAACTGTTCCGGCCGTGTTGTGTGCAGGGTGAGTCAGTCAGGGGGATGCAGGTTCACGTCCTGGCTGTGTGGTTGGTGCTATTCACTGGGGTGTCCAGAGGGAGCGTTGCATTGGCTCTGGTGCTCCATTTCTCTTGTAAACCGTGAACCCCCAGTCACAATTTTTGTTTAATGCACTGCCCCCATGTTTCACAAGTTGCTTCATTTGCAGGACTGCAAACGTGTTCATTATAATGCAATTGCTGACATGGTTTTATCTTATTTAAAGGTTACTTTTTGCAAGGGTAGTCATGTGTCATAGGGCGGTTCATTGGAATCCATCAACAATATACTGGAAATGTTCTGCAATATTGGTAGCTGATATGTCATTTTCTAACTTGAAAAACATAATAGGGAGCAAACTTCAGTTCTTTGAAGTGAATTCTAGAAATGGATTCAGTCAGTCTCGTGGTTTCCTGTGAGTTAAGGTCCCCCAGCACTTCAGCTCAGCTTGTGGAGGAGACCAATAATTTGGTCACCGTTGTCTACCTGAGATGTAGGGGGAATGGTTTGTACGTGCAGACAACTTCGGCTCACACAATACATCTCCTAGACCGCTGACCAACACGGTCAGGCATTCAAGTTCATGAAGTCTGTACATGTTGGGGGGAGGAATCACCTACTAACTTCAGAAGCTTTTTTTGTTTTTCCAGCTAAACAGCTGATCAGACATCTGCTGAAGACGGAACCCACACAGAGGATGACCATAACAGAGTTCATGAACCACCCCTGGATCAATGTAAGGCCCTGCACACTGTAGATGCCCCTTAAGGTGGTCCTCAACACTATCTGGCAGCCACGCTCTCCTACGGGAAGCACTCTTATACAAGTTTACCGTGGGATTTTTGCATGGTATTTTTCCCATGCTTTTCCCATGATTCCACTGTGCTTTTATCATAGTTTGCAATGTTTACATGATTTGGTGTCAGAGTTCTACCACACATTTTAATGAAGCACTGCATTAATATTTATTGTTCTGATGTTGTTCCTGCTACTGTTAATGCTGCTTCTGATGCCCGATGAGCTGAACTATTTTAAACAATTTTTTAGAGCCCAGTTTTGCTGAATCTATGCACAGGCATTTGTTATAATATGCTAATACCAACAAGAGGTAAAAAAAACAAATAAAACCCAATGTATTTTAAAACCTTGGTTGACACTTCAGTGTGTTTTTATAAGGTTGGCTGATTTTCTGTGTGTTTTCAGCAATCGATGGAGGTGCCACAGACTCCACTGCACACCAGCCGAGTGCTGAAGGAGGAGAAAGATCTGTGGGAGGATGTGAAGGTGAGTGGAGGAGCCTGGTTACTGGGCATGGTCCTGACAGGGAGGGGTGGTTCCGACTTGAGTCCAGACCTACGCAGCCAGCGTATGAGTCCACAGCACAGCAAACTGCATGCGCTCAGGCCTGCGCAGCCAGCTCTGTTGAGATCTGCCAGCTCTTTGAAGCTACACTTTGTTTGAAACTCTTTTCGGTTTGTGATCACACAGATGTGCGTGCATGTGCTGTCCTTTTGATCCCCACAATACCACACAGTAATAAAGTCCATGTTCACAGTGTCCTAATGGGGATATCCCATCGTGTGAACAGCTTGTCCTCGATTTTGAAAGAAACGTTGCATGGATATTTGCCTTATAAATGTGCATGCTGTGAATATGAGCCATCCAAATGCCAACGTTCTAAGTAATTTTTCTATATTCCCTCTGGTCATGATTTTAATTTTTTAAAATTTTGAAACCGTTTGTTTGAACTTTTATGGAGTTTGAGAAGCTTCCCTACCAAAACTTATAAAATAGACAGGAAACTTAACATGGCAGTTACACACGCAGTGACTGAAGGGACTAGGATGCTTTTTAAAGTCTGTCTTTGTTGGATTGTGTTTAGGAGGAAATGACCAGTGCCTTGGCTACCATGAGAGTCGATTACGAGCAGATTAAAATCAAGACAATAGAAGACTCCTCCAATCCACTGCTGATGAAGAGGCGCAAGAAGGCGAGCAACCCCCCGATGCAAGCCCCCAGCCATTGAGAAACCCCCCCACTCCCACTACCATGAGAGACACACCAAGCAATAATAATAATGAGCAGGAACACTGGGCCCTGATAGGAAAGAGGAAACGCGCGCATGATGGATTAGGTGTTTTTTCAAAAAAAAATAAATATATATATATATATATATATATATATATATATATTATATAAGAAATGAATATTATATATATATTCTATATATATTATTTTTTATTTTAGCTTTTTTTTATATATTTGGTTTCCAAAGAAAAAGAAACAAGGAAAGCACTCTTTTACAACTAAAATTTAAAAAAAAATTAAAAAAATTTTAGAAAATAGAGGAGGATGGAGGATTGATGAAGAAAAACGACTAAACAAAATGCCTAGTTTTTAAAAAAACTAAACAAATAAACAAATATTATTTTTAAGATTCTATTTTTAATAATGTGTTTGTTTTGCAAACGCAACTCCTCGGGAGAAATAAAATGGCTTCCTGTTCTCCAAAAGGTAGCCAGCCGACAAAATCATCTCCGAGGAAATCTAAAGAGCACTGTTGTAAAGTAGTCCTAGAAATTCACTGCTTCTCTTTTAATAGTATACATACTTTCTTTTTTAAAAACCTCAATCCCCACCCAAAAAAAAGTCTTTACAGAGCGAAGTAGATCCAGATATTAATGCGTTTAATGGTCAGTGAATGTAGAAACGCTCTTTAATTAATGGTGGTAAATCTCTTAAGACTTTGACCACCACCACCACCCCAAAGCCAAGCTCACAACATGCCCTGCTGAAACTTACTGTCCCAGCAAGGAATCCCCTAACCAGAGAAGTCTGGACCAGCCCCCTCCCACACAGCTGAGCCTGTCATGCCTAGTGGCTTATGTGAGAGTTATTGACCAAGGTGGAAGGACTCCGTATCTATACCCTGTGATGTTAAGGGAAACAATAACACCTTCAAAGGGGCGAGGGTTGCTTTTGTTTTGATTTTTTTAGTTTTTAATTTCTATTTGTTTGTATCTGTAGAACAGGAGGGGATTCCTGAACATATACTGTGTATTCCGGTTGCTCTCGGATCAAAACAAACCACACAAAGCATCACGTTTCAAAGGCACTGCCCTGAAACGGGCAGTTTTTACCCTTGCAACAGTCTGATTCTTGTTGGGCTTATAGCCCTGTATAACTTGGATTTGATCAGGAAATTGAATGCACAGAGTTTCTTTTGTGCTTTTTAAAATGTATTTTTTTCTTTTTTTTTTAACAAGCCCCCCCCCCCCCCCCCCCCAAAAAAAAAAAAAAACTCAAAAGAAGTATTTAAGCATTAATTGTGGTTATTATAATCATTCTTCACACAGTAGTATTAAAAAATATGAGTAGAGAGATCTGAAGGACATTGGTGGGGCGTTAATGTTAAGTCTGTGTGTTGTCCGTATTGGTTTCAAAGTCCTATTAAAGGTCCTGTGTAAAATCTACTGACGACAGGATATATTCAATGTCCTTTTTCACTTTCTATTTCTATTTCTATTTTTAAGTCCTGTAGTGGAACGTGAGCCAGAAGGCATTCAGTACTTCTTGTACGAGGGTTATTCCCACTACTGTTTGTCGTCTGCATTCTCGTGCCGTAGATTAAAACCGTTTTGAGTACTTCTTAATTTGTTTTTTGTTTTTATTGTTATTCAAATGTATAAAGCACATATTCAGTTTTGTTTTATGTGAAACAGCTGTACTAATGTTAAGGTCTGCTTCTACTTTGGATTAAAACACTTTAAAAAAAGAAAAAAACAAAAACAAAAAAAGCCCCAACCCTACTGTAAACGATGCGTGTGTCTTATTTTTCTAGCTGACTGTTGCTGCACTGGTGTGCACACATTGGAAATCACTGCTATTGGTAATCTTGTGAGCAACCAGGGGAGGGCGTAGGTTGTAAAGCTGAGCATTATTTATTTGTGCATGTTGGGTAAGTCAATAAGCATTAGTGCAAATGTGTATGTATACCTGTGTACATCAGAGTATTTAATAAATCACACGTTTTACATAATAAAATGTCAGAATTGACATGAGGTCAACTGCCTCCATCCATAAACATTCACTTTATTCAGTAGATTTATAATTTCTTTTTCCCCCTCATTGGGTCTTGTCCAAATGCCCATGAATGTATTTAACCCTTATGCACCCACATGGGGGGGGGGTATTTAGATTTGTTTTACTTCAAGCTTTGCCAGAATTCCAAGTCTTGATCTAGTTACGGCCAGCTGTGCCTCATCTGCCAGACGCAAAATAGAAGTAGAGATTCATAGACAGGCTCTCTTCAACAGTCCTGGCCCAAGACAAACGGAATCACTGTGTGCTTCTGGAACTCCCAATAAAATCACCTGGTGAGCCGTCCTGTGGTGTGCACTGCTCCAGAGACTTTGAAGGACTTTGTACTGTACCTACGCTGGGATGTGTTGCACTGATGTTAGTATGGACCCTGCTGAAGGAAAGTGCAGCTGTGTTCTTATGGAAAACTCTGCATAATAAACTGCATTTCTAAACATCATTTCGCTTCATTGAGAATACTAACCTGATTCGGTGGAGGAAATGCAATAGCAGGTCTCGACTCCTGGAATTAGCAGTGAGTACAGACCCTTTTCCCGTCATGAACGAAGCTTACCGAGCCTGACGGTATACTGTCTTTCGTTTTGGATCGTAGTGCCAGGTTACGGCACCTGTTTTGATTGAAACCTTGAACAAAAACCTAAAAGGGAGATTTTGGCATGGTTTTCTATTGATAATGAAAGTATCATAATTCCCCCCCCCCCCCCCCCCCCCCCCACACACACACACACACCGCCATTTCCTCAGCGTCAGCCTTGGCCGGGCAATTCTGTGAACACTAATCCAAATCAGAAATACTTCCTCTGTGCCTTCGGGATGCATGCCTCTCTGCTGTTTTCTGAGCAAAGTAAATAAGTGCATGGCGCTAACTAGACCTTAACATACCAGAGTAATTATAATTACACCATGTAATTGATCATTTGCAGTTCAATTACATGCTCTTTTACGCTGTCCCTGAAGTGTAAAACTCAATCAAAGTACAAAGTTAGCGACATGCAAACACATTCCAAAACTAAGTAGTCGAGGGAAACGACTTCCAGAGCTGCGATTGGAGGAACATTCACTCGCCTGCTGTGGCCCTGGACAGCCAAGTCTAAATATTTTTTAGACTAAGCAGTTTTACCCTCTCAACACCGTTTTCAGCTTTGCTTAACATACTGTATTCTGATTTTCAGTTTATAAAATAAAATAAAAACACGCACACCAAGATTTGTAAAGACCATGTAATAGAGCACCCGCCCCACTTAATTTAACTTAACTGGGCTTTGACTAGGCCATTTCAAGACATTTAAATGTTTCCCCTTAAACCACTCGAGTGTTGCTTTAGCAGTATGCTTAGGGTCATTGTCCTGCTGGAAGGTGAACCTCTGTCCCAGTCTCAAATCTCTGGAAGACTGAAACAGGTTTCCCTCAAGAATTTCCCTGTATTTAGCGCCATCCATCATTCCTTCAATTCTGACCAGTTTCCCAGTCCCTGCCGATGAAAAACATCCCCACAGCATGATGCTGCCACCACCATGCTTCACTGTGGGGATGGTGTTCTCGGGGTGATGAGAGGTGTTGGGTTTGTGCCAGACATAGCGTTTTCCTTGATGGCCAAAAAGCTCAAGTTTAGCCTCATCTGACCAGAGTACCTTCTTCCATATGTTTGGGGAGTCTCCCACGTGCCTTTTGGCGAACACCAAATGTGTTTGCTTATTTTTTTCTTTAAGCAATGGCTTTTTTGTGGCCACTCTTCCGTAAAGCCCAGCTCTGTGGAGTGTACGGCTTAAAGTGGTCCTATGGACAGATACTCCAATCCTTCAGGGTTATCTTTGGTCTCTTTGTTGCCTCTCTGATTAATGCCCTCCTTGCCTGGTCCGTGAGTTTTGGTGGGCGGCCCTCTCTTGCCAGGTTTGTTGTGGTGCCATATTCTTTCCATTTTTTAATAATGGCTTTAATGGTGCTCCGTGGGATGTTCAAAATTTCAGATATTTTTTTTTATAACCCAACCCTGATCTGTACTTCTCCACAACTTTGTCCCTGACCTGTTTGGAGAGCTCCTTGGTCTTCATGGTGCCCCTTGCTTAGTGGTTTTGCAATCTCTGGGGCCTTTCAGAACAGGTGTCTATATACTGAGATCATGTGACAGATCATGTGACACTTAGATTGCATACAGGTGGACTTATGTGACTTCTGAAGGTAACTGGTTGCACCAGATCTTAATAGGAAAGGGGGTGAATACATATGCACGCACCACTTTTCCGTTATTTATTTTTTAGAATTTTTTTAAACAAGTTATTTTTTTCATTTCACTTCACCAATTTGGACTATTTTGTGTATGCCCATTACATGAAATCCAAATAAAAATTCATTTTAATTCCAGGTTGTAAGGCAACGAAATAGGAAAAATGCCATGGGGGGTCAATACTTTCACAAGCCACTGTAATTATAATTGACCCCAGGTCTGTGAAAACATAAAACAAACAATAGCGCTAAACCCATAGGGATGACTCCAGCACCCCCTGTCTGTTAATCTGTATATCTCTCCATTGTGTGGTGGGGGTTTTCTGCAGTGAAATTGCTGATGCAGGATATCATGACAGTTGCATAGTCACCAGTGTGATTCTAATATATATGTGTCTTATGAAGCAGTGTTGGTAAACAAGTGTTTGGGCACTTCCCAGCCACTGTTACTCACTTTTATGATTGTGTAATAATTTAAAAAGCAACAGTATGGACTGCACTGCCCTTTTGGGGTAAACTCACTATCCTCTTTGTCACACAATATGCAATTGCTGTTCCTATGAATTTTTGACATGGGGGAGTTCTATGACTGAGTGTGTATTATTAATTGGCACCCTTTCTCTTTGGCAACAGACAGACAGAAGTTGCTACCCAGGAAAATTTCTGCACTTTTAGGAAAGATTTACATGATTAATTTGTGCATGGAGATTTATCAGCTGTGTAGCTTTTGTGTGAATTCTTTGAGTCATTTATTATCGTGGTGCACACATTACTGTAGGTGTGTTGATTCAAGTGTGCATGCTGAAGTCATTGAGTGTGCAGGAGAATGGGTGTTGTTTTGCCCTATGGAGGAAGCCGTCCAAACCGAAACCTACAAAAACAAGGTTTTAATGTTTACAATCGGTGACATGAGCTAGTCGAAGGAAGTCGCCTCTTCGCGTACGGCCCTGTTTCCACGAGGCGCTTACTTTTCCACAGCAGAAACAAATACCTTCCTAAACACTTTTTAATTGAAATAAACTAAACCAGAAAACCGAAACCGAAACCCTGCAGAGCAGATAGCAATGCCAGTAAATACCTTGATAAACTTTCAGAACAAACCCTGTTTGTTTTGACTATGGTTATAGAGGTGTTGCCTGCAGTCATTCATGTTTTTATTTGTCTGCAGTTACTGTGTTGTCAAACAGTAAAAGGTGTGAATTTCTCCAAAGCAGGTATGGAATATTGACAAAGCCATGTTGACAATATCAGCTCTGTGCGGACTTCACCACTGAAGGCCCAGTCTTGATTATCTTCTGGGATCTGGTGGTTTTTTTTTTGGTGTGGTGGAGTCAGAACGGAGATCAATTACAATTAATCACGGCAGAATTGTTTGCTCAGACCACAGTTAAAATGTTTGTTAAATTGCAACTGGTTACAGTTATGCCACAGTCATTCCAATTATAATAACAATTACTCTAAAAAGTTACACAAACAGCTACACACACACATGAACGTGTTGACTGTTTATTCTACCAACCAGTAATCACAGGTACAAATACAAAAAGATTATCTGCAACATTTTTTCAACAGAACGGAAAACAGAAAGTTCGTTCAGTGTAAAACAGCATGGAACTGTGAGTGATTAAGCTTGGAAAGGTGTGTAATTGAACTGTAATTGTCAAGGTTCAATTACAATCGCGTTGTAATTGCAATGAATTACAACTGGCACAGTTACAATTGTGATTCAGCCCAGGTCTTGGTGTTCCACTGGCTGTGCCGTTTCTGTACAATGAATTAATTTGATCGCTCTAGAAATGCCTTCCTTGCCCGTGACTGCATATAAGCTTTCCCACGCGCTTTGTGAAAAGCGTATTTACAAATTACTGTGTCACTTTCGAACACCCACTCTGTCAACAACCAGTATGTACATTAGTATATACATTTACGTTTCGAAATGAGTTGCGTGCTACACTGCTGTACTACAAGTAATTACTGTAGTAAAAAGATGAGATTTTTATTCCTGGCAGACCTGTGACTTCGTTTTATGAATAGCTGTGTGATGGTTCTTTTCAGTGGAGTTCAAAGGTTGTCTGACAACGTCCCTTTTTTATGTTTTACATGTGTTATGTTTTAAGAATATAATCCTCATGCATTGCTGATCACCTTCAATATCAACAGGGGTGAGATCAATCACATTTCAGTTAATTCAATTAACCAGCAAGAGAAGGTTGTAAATGATGAAACATACAAGTACTAAAACAGACTTTCTGACAAATGTATTCTAAGCTGCTTAATACGATCTTCGTCACGATCTTAATGGGATGTACAATTAAATGTCTATTACAGGCCAGTCAAGGGACCAGCAAATTGTGACATTAATACAGGGGTGGCCTTGACATAGAATTAATTGGACTAAATTAAAACCCAAAGTTTTGAATTGTGAAAATGAACTTCAAGAAACAACACTGTGTCATTTCTTAGAGCTCAAGGTAGTGTGTGCCTTTATTTTTATTTTTTAAGAGAGAGAGAGAGAGAGAGAAGACAAGCTAATCTTGGATCTTTATCAGGACCTGCTGGTCTTGGTAGCATTTCAACACTTGTTTGGGAGCGATTTTGAAATCAGTGTATTAAAATCTATAGTTTGTGATGGGCCTGTCAGCAGCGGGCATTTAGCAAACCATGGTCCTTGTGACAAGATGGTGCCAGTGCTGGATGGTAAACGAGAAAATCAGAGGCAGTAGGTTGCAGTTTTAATGCGCCATAGGGCGTATTTCTTTTCACCAATAACACAAAATACAGTTCATAGAGCAGAATCAAGGATTAAACAAAACAATCACACAACACAAATGACCAAAGAAAATCCTCACCCAAGTAAAAGCTATTACAGTGTGCTGGAGCATGTCTCCCTCCCTGATTACTGCCTTTTATATCATGTGGCTGTTCCCAGTTAGCACATATTATCTAATTTGGGAACAGCCACATTCTCACATGGAGATTAGATAAAGGGGCATTCAGAACTGAAAACAGGAGGCCCTTTTTTACACAGAGAATTGTGAGAGTCTGGAACCAACTCTCCAGTAATAATGTTGAAGCTGACACCCTGGGATCCTTCAAGAAGCTGCTTGATGAGATTCTGTGATCAATAGCTACTAACAACCAAACAAGCAAGATGGGCCGAATGGCCTCCTCTCGTTTGTAAACTTTCTTATGTATTTGGCAAGGATAGGAATTAACCCTATCCCTGTCAACCACAAACACACAATTCATAGTCGAAAAACACACAATTCAAAGTCGAATGAAACCTGCTGAATATTTTTTTTTTCCCCATACTTACAAAAATGGAAAAATGTGACATTTCAAAAAATCTAACATTAAATACTGTCCTACTAAATGATAGCTTCCGGTAGACTTTTTGCGATATCATTTTGTAGTTTCTTTGATTACATGATGTTAAATAAAAGACCTAAATTCTGTTAATATAGTGTATTTTTATTTTTATTATGTGTCAATCGTGAAATTCTCAGGTGATGCAAAGCTGTTGTCCATAGCTGTAGACTACATAGTCTGGCCCTGGAGAAAGCAGGTTACTGCTGTTTAGTTCCTGTTAAAACTGCACAGTAATAATCACTATTTCTGAGAAAACAGAACCACATCAAACTGGATGAAGAGAGCCATCAGATTTGATGTGTTGTTTGTGTTTACATTAGAGGGGTGTTTTCCCTATTAGTCATAGTCCCCTGAATCACAAAGCACTCCTCGCATTAACATGTTAACAGCAATATCTTGAGTTCTATGACTACGTTTTGTGCTGTACATGCAAAGGAAGAAGCAGGCATGTTGGTTATACCTCAAACTCCTTGTAATGAGCTGCCTCTATTTAAGAGGAAGCTCGTCACTGTCACATGATCAGCTACTATTGACAACTAGTCAGGATCTCTGTTACTCAATATTGCTGTTGATATTTAGTCATCGCTATTGTGTTTGTTTCAGAATAAGACGCTGAAACGATTTCATTAGTTACCCTAGAGATGGCTTGAAGTTATTTATCGTTGAGAGTTCAAATATTCAGATGTTAAAATACTAATCATAAAAACAGATAGAAACCCTTGCATTAATATTCTGAAATATTTATTTGTACCAGGGACATCTGTATCACGCACAAACACACACACGACACACCGCTTCGGAAGAGACGGCATTCTCACTGGAGTTTCTATCTCGGGGACCCTATACCAAGTTTTTTTTCAATTCCCACATAAACTGCAACATATTGCAGCCAAACAGAAAAAGTGTAGGCTTTGATCCACCTTGGTAAGCGGAAAAAGACTAAACCACATTAAAACCGCAGCACAGATGAATGAAGCAGCAACACTGAGTTCACCAAACTGTCCAGTTTGGCACCATTGCATGGGCTGCATCTGACATGTGACAGAATGCAGTGCTGCAGCCAGGATGTTGAGGTCTAAGCTGTGGCTCTTAACAGCACAGTTGACAGAACACTCTAATGAGTATCAGATTGCATTCAATTGATTCCTATTATCATGTCATAACATGATGCAAAGCTAAATGGCCGATTTCTGACTTTCTTTTTAAATTAAAAACAAGGAAAGACCCAAGGACCTGGCATGTAATAGCTATACCCAGAGGAGGCATTGCATGTGCTTGGAGAGAGCAGCAGGTGTAAATCAGTGTCTCATATATATTGAATGCCTGTAATCTTTGTGTTATCAGAAAGATTTATCTCCTTGTTGCAAACCATTTCCGCACAGCAAAAAGGGATGTTGTGGCAAATGTCTAAACCCTGTATGGGGAGAATGCAATGCACACCCACAAGTGTATAGGAACACAGGATGCACACAATCTTATAGTGCATCTTTAAACAAGGCAGATCAATGAGCAGAAATACACTATTGCTTTATTTTTAAGCGCAAAGATGTGATGGACCAAGTGGGCCTCGGCAGCTCTACTTCTGCCAAAGTGACCTCAGCATGCTTTGCTGCCATTCACTCGAAACATTTACATTTTTCTACACCTGCAGTTAAACTGGAGCTTTGACAACACCTTTTTCTGTCATATAATAGAAACCATCATATTTTTGGTTGCACCTTATTTTTGTAATTTACGGAAGCCCTGAACCGCACTGAGATAATCCCCTTCGTTTTTCACTGTACCATGTAGGGTTACAGATTTGAAAAGAAATGACAGCAATCTCAAAACTTGGTTAGGTTTTTTTTTTTAATTTATTATTTATTAATATCACATTTTTCTGAAGCACAATAGAAGAATTTCACTGATGTCATGGCAATAGATTCCGACAACATTACGGTAGAATTATTGTACGTCATAACGGTTCTCAGCCTGCTGTTTATTCCTGCAGGGCCATGGCTTTTTCTAAGTGCCTTACTAATATCAGAGTGTGAACGCACACGGTATTTGGGTTTCATTTGACCACAAGGTCTGTCTGGATTGGGTAGCGCAACTTCAGATTTTACTGTTATGATTGAATTCCTGTCAGGTACGCATATGCATTGTCAGGTGGGTTGAAAATTATTTACCGTATATGAGCATCAGAAAGATATGACGAGACACCTGAAAATTACTATAAGATGCAGTTGCCTGCAGGAACAGTTTAGTCATCTAGTAACATGTAGTTAATAATATTAGAAGTGGTTGTTACACCTCATATGGTTATTTGTCTGCTTGTCACTGTTTATTTTAAGCAGCATACTGTATATACGTTTTCTCTGCCTGCACTGTTTATTATAATATACTGAACATTTATGATGATTGATTTTATCTCTACATTTACCTATTTTATTGTCTTTTATTTGTTTATCTCTCTCTCTCTCTCTCGTGTACACCCAGAGCAGGGAGAACTGCAGGCTTTTATATTAGTGACTGAGGGATTAACTAGCTGTCAATTATTTGACAATCCCTCGGTCACATTCTGCACGGGTTTTTAATGTGGATGGGGCTTCCCATCCATGCTGCAAAACAATACAAAAACAATTTGGCTACTCCGTCTAAAATAAATACTAATAATATAACAATAACAAAAATCAAAAACATACATACAAGCAGGGCTTTGCCCTGCCCCTTTTAATAATGTGAGGGCTCTCTTCTGCTGCCCTGCTACACATTGTTATTCATTGAGTTTTTGTAATGTTGATTTCTGTTCGAGACACCTCGGTGTGAAAGGCGCTATAATTAATTTAAGTTATTATTATTGTTCATTATTGCTGGATAAATAATAAGATATCAGTTTGGTTATCTGATCCTCCACAAAGCAGTGGATGCCAGCAGCAGCAGAGAGTGAGGGAGTGAGAAAGATCAGGGCAGCGTGTTTGTTAAGGGTTTGGGGGGGGGGGGGCGACAGCTATAGTCTAGCATGCTGGAAGCTTGGCAGGCAGAAATCCATACAGAGCCTCACAGAACCTGTAAGAACTCAGATCCTCTGCTGTTTTAACCAATTGAATAGACACCTCTAACATGATTTACCAATGCTTCACAACACAGCCATGGCGTGGGGTTAATCCAGACAGCATTGAATTAGGATAAACTTGCACATTCTCCACTGCAGCACTGCCCTAGAAACCACGCCCCCTCCCATCTCAATGCTCGACCCCTTGCAGTAATATAGGAAGGAAACAGCTGAGAGCGAAAGTGGTGCCCTTCCCTGTAACACACCCACACACAATAGAGCAAGCAATGTTCTGGATTCACAAAGCTAATTTTGCTCCAATGCAAATGGATGCAAAAAAAAGAATGTGTCGCCTGTGTTTTTTTTTATTTGTAAGCTTCTTAACCCATAGCTGAACTTGACACCAAGGAATGCCATTGTAAAACTGTACTTGTGAGACACCCAAGCTTTAGGGTTACCACAACATGCATTGCATCAACAGTTTGACCTACATTGCATGTTCTACAATACACACACACACACACACACACACACACACACACATATATATATATATATATATATATATATATATATATATATATATATATATATATATATATATATATGCATGTACAGCATTTAAATAAAGGAAAAGAAAATCCACTGTATCAAAGATTCAGAACCACAGTCAGCAATTAAGACATTAATAAGCAATGGCTTAAATAGGGTTTACCAAAAATGAGTCTATACTGCCTCCATCCCTTTAAGTGTGTTCACTTTTTAATCTTGATGTTGCACAAACACTGTAGAACTTTAAAAAAAAATACTTTTGGTGATCAATTTCTGAAAGTGGATACTCTTTGTTGCAGGTATAAAATAAAAATAAAAACTGGGCAATTGATGGTATAAACCTGTGCAACGCTGGGGTTCAGGGATCAGAAGCATCTGAAAAACCACAAATTATAGACTGCAGGACTCGCCCTTTTCAAGCATCTCAACAACCCCTTTTTAAGATGCTTTGGCAGGAATCTACAAGTGTTTGTATGGAGGTCCAGAATATTCAGAGGAGACTGTGATGTTTCACAAACTACTATAGTTAATACATGAATAAGGACAGTTCAGTGAGCCTGAAGTATATAATCTCCTTCCAACAATTTAATAGTTTAAAAATAACAGCACAATGGCAATTACTGAGTCCAGTCTTCTAAATTATTACTGTAGCAAAAATTCTTATAAATCATTTTACCCTTTGTCTAACATTTTTTTTATAAAACACGTTTCAGGTGGCATAATGATTCTTTATATTGTGTTATTTTATTTTCAATAATAAAATACCCAGTTGAAAATACTGCTGTTAAAAAGCAGATAACTTCTCACACACTATCTCCTAAAACAAGCCAACTGATCTAGAGAATAGAGTACGTCTATACGTCTATACTAATGACAATATTCAAAGAGTTTACAGTAATATCAGAATAAAACAGAGTGCTATCTGGGATGATAGTATATATCATCAAAGCATGTTTAACTGGATTCGTACCACTAGGACAATGTAAAAACAAGAATGTTTTAGCAAGTTTCTAAGTGATGTTAAAGAACATTTCTAATCTCCATTTTATTGTGGTACACCATCACATCTCTTATCAAGCTATGGTTTGACTCATTTCTTTAGAACATTTGGATTGCCATTTTCGCTCACAAGACACAAATACATTCACAGCAGGGTTCAAGCAGCATTGTGCTTACTACAGTGTACTAATTCCATTTGCTCAAGCGAATATGATGTGCCTGGCAGCTCCTAAAACAGGCACCTCCAGGTCTTAATTCTTTTGAGAAGGTCAGTCCGGTGACCCTGCTCGACCCCGTAAGATTCAAAACACCCAGGTTTTTGTTTCAGAAGTCAGTTTAGGCAGTTAGGGGCAGAGGTGGGATTTGAACCGGGGACCTTCTGGTTATAAACCAGGGACTTTAACCACTGGACCACATTGCCTCCTTGATGGTCTTCTTTATCAATCAACATAGATGTCATTTTCAAGAAACGCTCGATGAAGGCAGAGCTGTTTTTGGCACGGTAGATGTACAGGTGACAAATAAGCAAAGCCTTCCAGTTATTTTAGTGCGGTATTTGCACAAGTTTCTTTATGAAAGGAAGCAAATATCTGTTATGATGACAAAAGCAGTAAATAAGAACGTTGCTGTACGTAGGAGTGTTTCTGGGGGCATTTACAACAACATGTTTTTGATTTTCTCAAACTGCCATTGACTATGCTCTTTATACCTTGATAAAATTAGACTTCCAAAAGATTGTCAATGGCAATACAATGGTGCTGTAGTGAAAGCAAATTATAGCACACAGGCAGCCACAGAACTTGCTGTTAAGGTCTTTAACACTGAACAATCAAAATTAAAGAAGTTAAAGAGTTTCATGTTCTATTCCACAGAAGTCAGATTTTTTTCTAATTTTAGTCTTAATCCTGTTTGCAGATGCAGAGTTATTTTTTCGGCTTTACAGTAAAATTGCAAAAGAACAAATACGATTATCGCAATTACGAAAAAGATGGCAATGCAAATATATTGGCTTCGTTCCAGCAGCTTGCGTGCATTTATTTATTGGATATAGCAGGGGGATACAAATTCCCCTTTTCAAGGAAAGATGAGAAACTACAAAGCTGACCCTGCTAAAGACTTACTGCAGTGTTACATGGTAAAAGCCTTGCTTAGTGTGAGGAATATTCGGGTGATTAATCGATCAGTAGAAAATGTCAAGATTGAAACCCTTTTTCTCACAGGTGTGTTAAGTATTAGGAATGGGTTGCCAAGCTGATTCTTTGTAACATTGCTAGCTGTAATGCCTGGTAATCTTTTCTAGATATTATTTCTTATTCTCTTGCAGAAATGAACCCTGACTGAGATGCTTGAGTGAAATTAGCTGAAACCCCAGAACTGATTATGCTGCAGACAGAGAACCTTTACTGCAGTCCCGTCATTTCATTCCAGTACAGATAAACTGATGTCTAAAACATATTACAAATGTATTTCCTTTTAGTTATTTTTATATAGACAACATTTAAAAAAAAAATGTAAATTCCTTTTGTGGTCAGTATTGAAAATAGAGTATGTAAAAGTGGACTCAAATATGTATTAGATAAACATTCACTGCTAAGGCCAGTCATGGGGGGTCAGCAATACTATTAAAGCTACTATAGATATAATCCATTGTTAAAACTATTGAACACTGTAACCATTTCTTCTAGATATTAGTTCAGTGTTGCTGGTTAGAGTCTGAGAGGTCAAAACTGGGTGGTTATTTTGTCTAGATATATTCCGATATCTCAACGGGTCAAGGGAAGCACGCTCCGATTGCTTTAGCAATCATAATCATAAACCGTGTACACATGTGTGCAATGGGCATTGCAGGCTTAAAAATAAGCTGGCCTGGACCAGTTGAGAGCACTGAAGGCAGCTGTAAGCTAGCACACGGTGTGTGTGTGTGTGTGTGTGTCTCTGACTGACTTTGTAATTACAGGTAATCTCAGGCATGGTAGAGGTCCTCTCAATCGCTCCCTGTACACAATCTGACTCTTGGGGTTCCCTCTCTGCACATCTAAGTACAAGGAAGGAAGAGCTTATTTCAAGATTTGCATTGATGATGCTGGTGATTACAGTAACCTAGTTAAATCGTAGCGCAGGACTATTGAGAATATCTGGTAAATCACATGACACAGAGTAGCTTTGCAGAAACTCTTCTTCTGAGTGGCTCCTAACGCAGTGTCTTGTTAGGACTGTTCAAGATCTGTATTTGTGAGATCTGCAACATTTGTTTTTGTTCAGCGGTATAATGCAGTTGCACAAAGCATGTAACAGGCAAATACAATACTAGAGATACTATATGTAGCATTTGGACCAGAACACCTTCCTTCTGTACAGTGGGGGAAGACGTTCACTTGGGAATCATGAGGTCGATAGTTCACTCTAATACAGTGGATATGGATGTTGTTGAGCAGCAAACCAGTGCATGCACAAAGAGGGTCCTCGTGTGCGTAGAATAATCATATACCACCTCAACGGGTACAAATATTTAAGGATTGCAGCCACATGCAATCCATGGCATCTATAGAGGGATAGGAGCGTATGATAAGAGTTTGGTTCAGATTGGTGCAAAATACAGATGGACAGGCCCAATCAGGCCATAATGAGGACCATAAAAACTGATCTGGAGGACAATGGCAAACAAAAAAGTACAGACGTCCTGCCGTGGCATCAGCACGTGTTATATACTTTAACCACGAAACTGACCAATATAGGGCTCTTACCAGCAATGCTGTGCTGAAAGAGTTAACACGTCACTGTTCTCATCAGCCTTGCTCATGGCTGTTTGGGGTGAAAGGACTGTGAGAAAGTCTTATCGTGGAAGTGACAGAGAAGAATTCAACCACTGAGCTAAATTAGAGCCTCCACTGTCTCAGGGTTTCCTATAACTCTCACGCAGTTTACAAGACAGGTTGAGGTTCTACAGTTGCCATCATCTGCCCAGATACTTTTTAAGTTTCAGGGTAGGAATTTATTAGAAGTTAACAAGTTCTGACCAGGTACCATCAACATTGTAACTTGAATGTGATTCATTCCGTTGATAAGTTTAAGCCACTTTGCAAGACTTTGTAACTTGAGGAGATGCTGGTGTAGTTTGTTACGAATGCATCACGTGAAACCTTACAGGTTCTATAACGTGATACAGAGACAACGGAAGACCTACAAGGTTTTTAAAACAATTTTAGTGGACTGTAGTCCAACATTGCAACAGCTTCCCGTAATATATTTCATATGGTGTTAACTGCAAAAGACTACAGCTCCCAGAATGCTGCCAGAGAAACCACAAGCATACTGCATTGTGGGTTCTGAAGTCCAATTCAAATTGTTTCTGCTTTGGCTTCAATAGCCATTATTCCTAGGAAAGACTACAAACCCAGTGCACTGAGCTAAAGCTGTGTCCCTATGAAAGGAGTAGGCTATCAAAGCTTCTGTAATGTAGAAATAATGGAAGTAGCCTATGAACATTGAGTAGGAGGTAGTATATGTTTCTGTCTGTATGATTACACCACAGACAATACAGTCTGTAATTCTAAGCCTTGTTTCAGATATTCAGTGACTGTGCAGAAATTATTTCATCTTTTTTTTTTTTTTTTTTTTTTTTTACAACTTTAGGTTGCAAAAAAAGGAGCTTGAATCTTTCAGGAGACACACAGTTTGATATAAATCTGTAATAAATAAATATGATTGACGAGAAATAGTTCGCAACAGAAGTTATGGGTTTAAAATATTTTTATTGCAAAGTGTGGATAAAGATATACAATGTACATAACACTGTCTCAATATTGACTGACAATAAAAAACAAATACATCCCGTCACAGTAGAACTGTTGTGACTTCATATAAAGCAGTGGGTTGCAAGTCCGCTTTTTAACCTGAGCATTTAACCATCTGTAGAATTGCACACAGCAAACAGACAAACAACAAACATATATGAAAGCCTGATTAACTTTTAACATCATCAACCACTAAATAAATACCTGGACACTGAAGTAAAAAAAGAAATACAAAGAACTGACTTTCTTTTATAAATTAAAATACTGCATCTTCATATTATAAATCAACTATCTGACAGCTAAATAAATACTTCAATTGCAGCCAACACACTCTGTATTTCTTAATTATTATATAAATAATAACACAAAAACTGTATTTAAATATCTATTACTCTATTAAACATCTATAACTGTGTTATTACATGTGCTGAACGCTAATAACAAGAAATAACAGTTTATTGCAATTACATCTTAGTGATGCATTACTAGGGTACCTGCAATTAATAACTGTCTAGTATAGTTTAGCACATTTTTCTAACACATTTATAGATATTTCATTGTTTCATTGATGACTAAAAAATTCGCTTTATAAAAGAGATCATTATAATATCCTAAAAATGCATCCCATATGAAATACTGAGTAAATAAAACTGGTGTCGCTGTCACTTACTTGATGTTTTGTAAAATAGAACAAAGACTGCAGTTTACAGCACACAAAAACCCTGAAGCAATTACAAAGTAGAGTATTTAGAACACTAGTTCTATTAGAACCATACACACTGCATTAAAAAATAACGACACCTCATGTTTTGCTTAAGAGACATGTCAATAAAAGAAATGTTTTAGTGTTGAACGGTGTGAGATAAGCAGGACATCGTTTATTAAATATTGACAGCCTGGAGCAAAAACCAAACATTATCTAACCATGTAGTATATGGAGAAGCCACTGTTTTACAGCAGCTTCTGTCGTTCTCTACATTTTTACCTAAAGGGCAGTTTTTGTTTTAGGCCATCGTTCGAGACTCCTGAAGATGCTACATTCAGATCGTGTTCCCGGTGCGGTCAAGAGAGAGCTGAGGTAGATCCTTAGTGATGTCTCTTTGCTGTCAAATACTCTTCAATATAGTTAAAGAAAAGGCCAAGTTCCCCCATTGCTTTATATACCCCTTTCTCCTGCAACTGTAAAGAAAAAAAAAACATTGATAATCTACACATTTACACCATAGTTTATATAGTACGGCTTTCCAGTTCTTAACTTGGTATCAAAATCACTATCTAGTTACAAATTTTTCAGGGAATAGGTCTAATTAGGGATTACCGGGTACTGGGTACTAAAAACAACATTAACTTCAAATAGCCAGCGACTTACATTTCCAAACTGGTTCTTTAAATCTTCCAAACTGAAGCCTTTCTTGTTGCACGAAAAGAATCTTCTCTGAAAAAAAAAAGAGGCAAAACGTAGGTTTAGATTCAAGTAAGAAGCGGACAGAGCATGGCCTGATACGCGGGGATATCCCAGTTTCCTCTGGGCTGTGCAGCCAGCCAGTGACAGAGATGACAGCGAAGAAAAAAACAT